>NW_015172063.1:241026-292551 GCF_001447785.1 Gekko japonicus | reverse complement strand
CTTCCACAGCCTGCAGTTCAGCGTCTTAACCACTTGAGCCACCGCAGCCCCTTATGAAGAAGACATACTTAAGGGCAAAAGGGATCACAGAGAGAGGCCTGATTCACATGAAGCTGCCTTATGCTGAACCAGACACACTCCGCCCATCAAGGTCAGTCCTGTCTACTCAGACTGGCAGCAGCTCTCCGGGGGTCTCAGGCAGAGGCCTTTCCCAACACCTACTGCCTGGTCCTTTTCAACTGGAGATGCCGGGGGATGTACCCGAGGCCTTCTGCAAGCAAAGCCGGGGCTCTGCCACTGAGCCACAGCCCCATCCCACTCAATTAAAAAAAATATATTTGGTTGCATAAGCAGCAAGGAGGTTATGAAAAGGTTTATACGCCTTCTCTCCTCTTGAAGAATGACAACGGCGACATAAAAAAAAAAAAGAGTCACAGGTCTGGAAATCGAGCAGTGACAACATGCACCGGGCAACAAGCAAACCCCCTCCATGTGACCGCACAGTTAAGGGGGTTTGTGGCCTGGGTCCTTTGCACTCACGAGGCCACCAAGGATTCGGCAGCAAGCCGTTTAGGCCAGGAAGGCCAGCTACAGCCACGTTATGGCATAATACATTCTGTCATCCATACGAGGGGCCTGCTGCTTGGGACCAGGGCACTCAAAAGGACCACTTTCTTCCCCCCGTGTAAATCTCCCTGGTCTCTTTGATCGGCTGTCCTGGAGGCTGCTGCCATGAGAGATTAAGCAGGCAATGAACAAAGAGAGCGCCCTACAAAGAAAGGCTGAGGGACTTGGGGTTGTTCAGTCTAGAGAAGAGGAGGTTGGGGGGGTGGACATGATGGCTCTCTTGAAGTATTTGAAGGGCAGGGAACTGTTCTTGTTGGCAGCAGAGGATAAGACTCGCAATCATGGGTTTAAATTAAGGGTGGGGAGGAGGAGGAGGAGGAAGAGAAAGAAGAGGAGGAGAGATTGGATTTACGTCCCGCCCGTCACTACCCGAGGGAGTCTCAGACGGGGCTTACAATCTCCTTTCTCTTCCCCTCCCCCACAACAGACACCCTGTGAGGTAGGTGGGTCTGAGAGAGCTCTTTCGAGGACTGCTCTTAAGAGAGCAGCTCTGGGAGAACTTGTGACTGACCCAAGGTCACACCAGCAGCTGCATGCAGAGGCGTGGGTAACCAAACCTGGTTCTCCCAGATTAGAGTCCACGCTCTTAACCACTACCCCAGACTGGCTGGCTATTAGGAAAATATTTTTTAACAGTAAGAACAGTTCAACAGTGGAATCAGCTGCCTAGGCAGGAGGTGAGCTCCCCCTCACTGGCAGTCTCCGAGCAGCCGCTGGACGAACAGTGGTCAGGGATGCTTTAGCCTGATCCTGCACTGCAGAAGAAATTGGACTAGACGGCCTCTCTGGACCCTTCCGATGGGTATGATGGAAGCCCTAACTTTGCAAGTTGACCCCAAGAGGAAATCATCATCATTATGGGGAGCTTGGTAAGAGCGGGCCGGGATTGTTATTGCCACCTAGCTGGGGAACAGGGCCCCCGAGGCCGGCTCACCTGAGACCATCCAGAGGATTTATCAGTTTCATTCCCAGTCTGTCTTTCTCACGGGGACCCGAGGGGGACTACAGGCACGAAGGAAGGCCCACAGCGAGACTTGAGCCCGTGGCCTTCCAGACCGCTCTCTTCGCTAGCCAAGCTACCCGTCCCCCAAGTTACCGGAACGGTGTCTTTGCAGGCTTGGCCGGGGCCTCCTCTTGCCGCTCAGGCAGCTCCTCCTCCGGGACTTCCAGAGACTCCTCTGTGACGCCTAGAAGGTGCCTCCGGCTGGGACCGGCCTCCGCTTCCTGCTTGGGCGGCTCCACGTCTGCCACTTTTCGCTCGCTGATGCTGGGGGAGGGCGGAAGTCTGGAGTCAACACACCGGCTTGGCCAGGGCCTCCTCTTGCCGCTCAGGCAACTCCTCCTCCGGGACTTCCAGAGACTCCTCTGTGATGCCTAGAAGGTGCCTCCGGCTGGGACCAGCCTCCGCTTCCTGCTTGGGCGGCTCCATGTCTGCTACTTTTCGCTCGCTGATGCTGGAGGAGGGCGGAAGTCTGGAGTCAACACACCAAGGACATTTCGGGACACCTTGCCAGAGAATTAAATGTGGGTGGAGCGCCCTCACAAAGAGACCTAAAACGGGGTCCTTCCCACCCCGCGGCAGGGACCACCCTGACAGTGTGCTTCCTGAGTATCCTTCAGCTACTGCAAAAAAAAAAAAAAGGCTTGGCGGCGATGGGGACTCAACTCTCTCCCCCCCTATTGCCGTCGCCAAAAAATTAGGCAACAAGAACAAAAAGCAACCAGTCAACAGCAGGAGGACGGGAATTTCAAGACGTTGGCCCTCCGGGAATAGATTCAGACTATGATCGTTCCACAAAACAACGTCATCCTAGAGAAAAATGCCTCCCCTAACCAGTCTGCCAGGTTCAGCCTGTGCCTGGCAAGCACCCACATGCTATGTTCCACACACACACACTGCCCAGCTGAATCCCCCCCGGGGGGTGGGGAGAGAGAGAGGCAGGGAACAACGAGCTAAGTGGCTTACTGACTGAGAAAGGAGTTACCCAGAGTGCCTTGGGAAAGGCCCCCCCCTCACCTGACAGGCCCAAAACTGAAGGCTATGAAGAGCAGCACCACCATGACGCAGATGACTTTCCGATTCCCAGAGCCAAGCTTCAGATCTCCGTTCTAAGGAAAGAAAAAGACAAAAATGAGCCACCCTCCTTCACAAGAACAGCATATTGCTGGTTTAAAACCCACTGCCTCTGAACCTGGAGGCTCCATTTCATCATTGTGGTTAACAGCGACTGATGGAGCTTTCCTCCTGGAATGCGTCCAATCCCCCTCTTCGAGTCTAACGAACATTGCTAAATCTCATGGCAGTGAGTTCCAGAAGTTAAGTCATGCATGTGTGAAGCCCTTCCTTTTCTCTGCCTGGAAATCTACCCCCCACTCTCCAACACCAATGGCTGCCCCCTAGGTCCAGTCTTCCAGGGGCGGAAGAACAATCTCTCTCTATCCACTTTCTCTACATTGCGCTCTAACCAGGGACTAACCCCTTGAATACCTGGGTTGCCTTACTTCCTACCTTTTCGAATTCTACAATACCCTGAAATACAGCAGAAATGTACTCATGTAAAATAGAGGGGGGGGGTTTTGCAGGGGGAAGCAGGGACTAAGTTTGGCCAGCAAGGATGCAGACAAAATCCCATACAGCAGACAAGAGGGGCTCCTGCCCCAAGGAGTCTACAATCTAGGTTTAAACAGTCAAGGAGTCAAGTGAAAGGAGATTAAGGGCAAGTGAGGGCAACTAGTGACGGTGAGCAGAGGTGGCCACTGTTTCAGACTGGCAAGTGCGCACCTCGTTGAGGACGCAGTCCAGCCGCCGTCGGAGGAGGGCATTCTCCCGCCGCAGCCTTTCGTTGTCTGCCAGGGCTTCCCGCAACCGGGCTTCCAGCCCCTGCAGGTATTCCTTCTTTTTCCTCCGGGACTGGCAAGCCGACTCGCGGTTCTTAATCATCCGCTGCTGCCGCTTCAACACTTTCAGCTTGAAAGAAGTGGCAAGAGAAAAATGCTATTTACGCGCACCCTTTTTAAAAAAAAACAAACAAACAAAATAATAAAGTTCAAGCTGACAAGGATCTGGGTGAAAAGACACCCTCTCTGGAAAGGAAAATGCATGTATATAGGATTCACCGTATTCGGAAATCCCACGCCAAATGATCGGGATTAACACAAGGGGATGGACACTCCAGTGGCAAAGTTCTTGTGAATGCCCCTGGGGCAGGCCAGATGTTGGGACACTGAGTGCCGAATTATACCGGCTGAATTCAGCAGAGGCCATGGGACAGGACGGGACGGAGAGCCCCAAGGGAGCAAAGAGAAGGGGACGAGAAGCCGGGATTCAACGGCACAACTTACATCAATCTCTGGGCTGCAGGATCCTATTTGTGCGGGTGCCGGGACAATGGTTTTGGCTTCCGGCTTGGGGGCAGAGGGAGTGGGCTTTGCGGGGAGACCTTCCGTCACAGGGGACTGAACCTTGATCAGGCCGGACACCGGGAGGTGCAGCAGTTCGGACTGGGAGATCACGACACTCTGGGCTGGGGCAGAAGGACACACACAAATGAGCAAGGCTGTATAAACTCTCTGCGCCGCATGGCAGAGGGTCCCTTCCCTGCTGCCTTCCAAGGAAACTCAGCAAATCCCTCCCCCTAGAGGAGATTCTGCACAACAGCGCCCCCGGCACTGCAGAATGGAAAGTGGCCTTGTTGCCGGCTGGTTACCTGCTATTCCAGAGTTGATCGTCTGCGACTGGGTGGCAGGGACAGGCTGCAGTAAGATAGTCTTACTGGGAGCAGTCGCCGGCTGCACTGGCACAGTGGTGACCACAACAGGTTTGGGTTGAATGGGGGGCTTCCGGCTGAGAATGCTCTCTGCTTTGTTGGGGGCTGCAGCTTTCCCTGTAACAGAGCAGGACAGTCACTGGAACAGCGGGATCCTTCCCCCTTTCAGGGCTCTCAAGTCCTAGCCAGAATCAGGCTTTGCCGCCGGGCCACCACCTCCAATGCCAAGCACTGTCTGCAGAAAACCGCAGCAACATGAAAAGGGAAGAATAGCAAATGAAAGGGAGAGTCTCCAGCAGCTGCCCTTTTCCAAGCCAATTCGAGAAGCAGGGGGAGAAATCTGACAGAAGAAGAATGTCTGTGTGTGTGATTAACCTGTACTTATTCCTCTAGAAGCTAGATTTGATCAAACTGCTGTTCGTTGACTCTACCCTACAGTACTTCTATTATCACAAGACACAGCGCATCAGAAGAAGCAGAAGCATCAAATGCTCTGAATGTTAATGGCAACACTTTATTCATCCATTCTTTTGTTTTAAAGACACTGGACTTCATATGCTGAACTACTGTTGCATCACAAATATTCCAATGAACTGAGATGAAAGCAGTAGTTGTTAGAACGTTAATGGACAGTACACTTCCGTGAGGGAAATGCAAGGTTAATTTGCTGGGTGTGTGTGTGTGTGAATGAAAGCACAAGTGACCAAGGGCAGTATACTGTTGGCAGGAAGATGCTTGAGCAAGCAAGGCAGTCCTGCCTGTCAGCTGTTTGGTTTAAATGCCTTCCCTTTGCTTCCAGCCATTAAACTAGTCAGTTTCACCCCCCCCTCCACTTCCAAGGTTTAGATGGCCTAACCCTAACAGCTGACTAGCCAGGAGTGAAACTGACCAGGGGAAGTGGCTGGACATCATTTAAACATGCCCTCTCCCTCTCCCTTCCCTCCCCATGGATATAACAGAGCCGAATACATTTGGAAATACTGAATATTTCCCAATACTTTCCAGGTCTGATATACCCGAATCGAGAAAATACCAATATTTTTTTTCCCTTGCACACCCCTAGTCCCCTTGTCCTGGTAAGGTGGTAGAGTGCATGGAAAACATTATGCATTCATTTGAGCTCTCTACCGATGTTTCTGCCGCAGCTTCCTCACTTGCTTCCTTAGCATTATTCTCGTCACTCCTGCTTTTTCAAAGTAGAGAACAGAAGCTGGATCGTGCAGATCAGTTCTAGTAAGAGCAACGCAGGCAGGGACTGTGGCTCAGCGGAAGAGCCTCTGCTTTGCACACATGAGGTCCCAGGTTCAACCCCCAGCGGGATCTGTCGGCAGGTGATGTGAAAGACCTCTTGCCTGAGACCCTGGAGAGCTGCTGCCAGTTCTGAGCAGACGATACTGATCTTGATGAACTGACGGTGTGGTTCAGTACGAGGCAGTTTCACATGTGCGGATTTGGAACGTTAACATGACGTTATGCTTTCCTCCGACACAAAGCGCCTCGGGCAAGATTTCTATCTCACCTTTCCTCCGAGATACTCAGAGCAGCACATGAGGCTCCTCCCCACTTCCTGATTTTATCCTCACCACACCCTTGGGAGGCACAGCAGAGCTTAGAGACGGTGGCTGAACAAAGGCCACCTCAGGACGAAATGAGGAGCTGAATCCACATCACCCCCAGCCCTAGACTAACACTTTAATCATCCCACCATCCTGTCTCTGTGAAGGAATACCAATAGTCACAGAGGCATTAGAGGAACCCTCTTTGAGCTGTCCTTGGTTTTGTGGGTTAGGGAAAATGTCAAAACTCCCCGAAGAGGCCAAAAAGCTTCCAAATACACCCACCTGTAGCTAGAAGATCCTCCCCTTATCCTCCCCCCTCTCCCCTGCTGTGTACCTGTGTCCGGTGCTGGGACGACACTGATGTGTACAGTGCCAAAGGGGGGCGACAGGACATCTCCGAACATGCACGGAGGTGTTGGGGGGTGCTCCGTCTTCACCCCGATCACGTCAGCTGGGCTGGGGGCCTGGGAGGGAAAAAAAGCACAGAGGCTTGAAGAACACAGAAACTTGAAGAGAGACGGTATGAGATTATACACGGAAAAGGAAGCAGGACGACATACCTGTCCTGGGAAATCAGCAGATGAGGAAGAGGAGGAGGAGGAGGAGGAGGAGGTGGCAGCAGACGAGTCGGAGCAGTGAGACGAGGCCGGGGAGACTGGCTCAGACTTTACCTGCAGCTCTACGGGCAGAAGGAGGAGAACAAACGGCTAGCAAGATTCCGTTTCCCTCACGACAAAGCCAAGGGAGAGGGAAAAAACGAACAATCACAGTTTCATTTTTGCACACAGTCACACGTGAGCAAAATTTCCTAAGTCCCTAGAACTGGGCCCCGCCAACAGTGGATCCTATGAAAACTACCCCCTCCCTTTCCTCTGGCAAGTGAGCCAGTAATGTCTCAAGAGCGCCTTCTTCATAGATTGCCACTCCCGGAGGAGATAATCTGGCATCTCTGTGATCTCAGCGGGGGGCGGGGGGGGGCTCCTCAGCAACACATCTGGGATCCCTGGAAAAGCAGATCCTCGAAATCCATTTTGCACGGCCTCCTCTTTCGAGGGCTCTGCCTAGAGCTGTGAAATTACCACATCCGATATTCACCAGTGCTCTAGCCACAGCTGGTTCCGCTTTCTCCTAACCGCACACCAGAGGGGTGGATTCCACAGGGAGTTTATGACTGCAACATCCAGAAATGCTGTGTGGAATCCAAGCCGAAAATCTGGTTATCTGGCTCAGGTTATCTGGCACAGGATTTAGAAGACATCTGAAACCTGGCTGAGAGCATCTGCAGTGGTATCACAGAAACAAAACTTCTGCACTCCACTAAGCTCCCTCAGGCAATGGCTCCAGTCACATCACTGTATCCACCTAGACACTTAAGTAGAATCACACAAAACTGCCCAATAATTCCAATGCTGTCTGGCTCATTGTGAGATATGCGAACGTGAGGGTAAAGCAAGATTTGCACGCATTTGTGATTAACACATGGAATTCACTGCCACAGGAGGCGGTGGCAGATATAAGCAAGGACGACTTCAAGAGGGAATTGGATAAGCATATGGAGCAGAGGTCCATCAGTGGCTATTAGCCACAAGGTATAGATAGGAACTCTCAGTCTGGGGCAAGTGGTGCTTTGTATTCTTGGTGCTGGGGGGGGGGGCAACAGGGTCCTTGCGCCACTGATGGCCCTCCTGATGGCACCTGGTATTTTTGGCCATGTGTGGCAGAGTGTTGGACTGGATGGGCCATTGGCCTGATCCAACATTGGCTTCTCTTATGTTCTTATTAGCTTTGCACATGGGTTTTTTGTAAAAAATGTATGCCACGTCACGGCCACTTTTTTTTTTACAGTTGGGCAGCCATCTTAAGTTGACCAAAGCAAAACAAACAGAACAAAAAAGCTCACTGTCACCCTCAAGACTAATACATTCCTTGCAGCTTATATCAAAGTAAATTTCATCCTGCCCATGGTCTGGGAACCGGATCCATCCCTTCTACTTCCTTGATGCATTATCCGAACCACCGAGGCCAGTCTTATGATTAGCAGCACGCCCCCACACACAAGGTGCCTGACCACAAGCACAGTCCTGTGGCAAGGGAGCTCCACATTCACTGACTGAATGCTGCAGAGATTCACCAACAGACTGAAAGTCAAGCCCTACTGGATCAGAACCACCCTCACCATCATAAGCAGGTCTACTCAGCATCCAATTCAAGTACAGTCCAAAGAATGCTCACCTGGAAAGAGGGTGTCATGTAGGGGGTCCCACGGAGGGTCCGGCGGTAGCGTTTCCATGTCCAGGTCAAACCCATTGGTGAGCTATGGCCCAGAAAAGAGGAAGGGGTATATAAACCAAAATGAATCAAACGAGAAGGAGGTGCAACAGGACAGAAGAGTGGTGAAATCCCATTCCGCTAGGGGTCTCCACCAATGTTCCCTCTAAGCTGTGGAGTCTTGTGAGCAAAAATTCTACTTTGTGAGCTACTGGCATTAAAGTTGTGAGCCAGTGATTTGCCTGCTGCATAAATCAGTTCGCTCTGGAGCCATCTTTCCTGAGCTGAGACAAAAATGTGACATGTAGTGAGAATGGCCAGAATATTATATGCCAAATATTGGAGAAGAAATGAAGTCCCTTCAAAGGAAGAAATTATAAATAAAATATTGGAAACAGCCGAGATGGACAATCTAACTGTAATCTTGAGAGGATATAACACAAGAAATGTTGAGGACACATGGTCAAGATTTTATGAATGGATAGAAGAGTACAATACTTAAAATTCTCAGACACAGGGCTATTTTTGGGCAGGAACGCACAGGAAAGGAGTTCCGGCTGGCTCCCGAGGTGGCCACGCCCAGCAGGAACTCATTAGCATAATAGACCACACTCAACAGCAGAAACTCGTTAAAATTGGCTACATTAGGGGTGTGTGGCCTAACATGAAAAGGAGTTCCTGCTACAAAAAAAGCCCTGGGTCTTGACAACAAACAAGGTAAACAGAATAAGAAGCAAAAGGTGGGTGTGGCTGGATGACCACACTTCTAGTAACAGGGGGTTGCGGCCTAATATGCTAATGAGCTGTGCTGTCAGGGTGGAGCCTAATATGCTAATGAGTTTCTGCTGTTGGGCGTGGCCTATTATGCTAATGAGTTCCCACTGGGCTTTTTCTACAAAAAAAGCCCTGCTCAGACACATAACTGAAATTAAAGGACATGAGAAACTACACATTCAATTATAAGCATGGAAAATATAAGGTAGCAAAAAGAAATCCTAATATGCTAATGAGCTGTGCTGTCAGGGTGGAGCCTAATATGCTAATGAGTTTCTGCTGTTGGGCGTGGCCTATTATGCTAATGAGTTCCCACTGGGCTTTTTCTACAAAAAAAGCCCTGCTCAGACACATAACTGAAATTAAAGGACATGAGAAACTACACATTCAATTATAAGCATGGAAAATATAAGGTAGCAAAAAGAAATGAATGTTCTTGATACTATATGTGGTCAACAATTAGGTTAATTAATAATAATGCAAACAGATTCCCTTCATGTGTATTAATGTTTGTATGTTTGTTTTGTTTGTCTTATATATGAATTTTTTTTTTTAAATGTGTGAGCTGGAGGCTAAAAAACTGTGAGCTAGCTCACACTAACGGAGGTAGGTATGGCTGAGAGTGTATGACTGGCCCAAAGTTTACACAGCAAGTTTACACAGCAGATGGGTATTCACACCTGGGTCTTCCTGTCCTAGTCCAGTATTCTGACACCTGCACCACACTGGCTATATGTTTGTGTGACTGTGATGGGGGGGGGGGGCTTCCATTCTGACAAGAGAAAAGCCAGTAGAGGCTGTGAGCAAAAGGAAAATACGGCAGTGACTTAGGGAAACAAGGTAATATCTATAAAGCCAATGAGACCAGAGCTGAACAGGTTTGAAGTGGTAGGATCAGCACAGCGTGGAGACTGCGTTAAACCCATGATTCTAGTTTACTGAGGCATGACAGTCTTGCCTTTCAAGGGATCTGGAAGGGATCTCAAGGGTCATCTAGTCCAACCCCCTGCACAATGCAGGAAATTCACAACTACCTCCCACCCCCATTCCCCCAGTGACTCCTGCTCTATGTCCAGAAGAAGGCAAATAACCTCCAGGATCCTTGACCATTCTGGCCCAGAGTTAAATTCCTTCCCGACCCCAAATGGCGATCAGCATTATCCCGGGCATGTAAGAAAGGGCCACGAGAGCCGAGCACTGGCACTGGTTCATCCCTTCCTGCCCTCCCTCTCATGATCTAACTTCCTGACGGTTAGAGCAGTTCCTCAGCGGAGCAGGCTTCCTCAGGAAGTGGTGGGCTCCCCTTCTTTTTAAACAGAGGCTAGATGGCCATCTAATTGCAATGCTGATTTTGTGAATGTAGGCCTTTTGTGCAAATAATAAACATGGGGTTTAACGAATGCAAACTAAAGAAATGGACACTGCAGGGTGGATTGATATGCTCTTACTAGGAACTGAAGGACTCAGATCCAGTGCTCACAGTTGCAAGCACAGCTCACAAAACTTATGCAACCTTCTAGTGACAAACGCAAATGAACTGGCAGGTGTGTGTGGGGGGGTGTTGAGCAATTGGTTAAAACCACATTTAGGACTTGTGTAAGGTGATAAGGAAGTAAGAGAAGGAAGGGCTTCAGAGCAAGTGAGTGGGAGGGAGACAAGTGGATGCCTTTCCTTGGGACACCTGTGAAGGTGGCTCTCTCTCACCATACAATGGTCTTCCTCAGTATCCACAACACTTCGCTCCAGACAAGGGAAAAGTTCTGCTGCCACATCTCTGTCTTCATCCAGACAACTGTAGAGACCCGTGTCTGTGGGTAGACCGGCAAAGAGGGCAATTACGGGGGTCACACGGGCTGGATATCGCGGGGGGGAGGCGTGGCTAATTGCCCCGGCGCAGTTTGATCCGCGATTACGCGATCAGACGCACTGGCGGCACACCACGGGTCCTTCCCTCGCCGGCGGGTAAACGAGGGACCAGAGGGGAATGCCGCGCGCCGGCATGATCACACCATGGGCGTCTGGAGGCAGCCTGTGGCAAACGTTTACTAGTACCTTGGAGGTACTAGTTTTTTAACGCGCATTGTCGGTGGTAAGCCACGGGTGCGCTCCACTTCCCAGATGTTGGCGTGTGATCGTGCCCGGATAATCCGCCCACCATCCGTGCCTCTCCCCTGGCAACTTTGCTGTGTGACCAGGGCCCAAGTGTGCCTTTTTTCCTTGCTACTGCCCCCCCTCCCCTACAACCTGTAAGCCTACACGCCTGCCTTCTTAGATGATCAATCTGATAAGGCCATAGCCCTGCTTTGCCCCCACCCAACCAGCTCCCTCCTCCATGCCAATCCGCTCGGGACACCTTAGCTTTAACAAAGAGTCAGATATTCAACAGGTAAAGCACTGCCCAGTCATAGAGACGCCGTGATGGGGCAGGCGCACCTGCTAAACCTATTTTGAATCTGCTGAAGGCACAGGGCAGACAAATGAGTCACCCTGACTCTTCACCCCTCCCACTCTCCATCCAAGCCCCCCCTCCAACACAGCCCCCCCAAGCATCCCAGGCCCCTCCCACCCCCCTGAAATGCCCCCCACCCCCTTTCCCAACCAATAGGAAACCGCTTTCCTTTATGTTTCCCCTTACCCCAATCCTCGCTGCTGAGCAGGTTATCCGCGCGGAAGCGGCTTGAGTCGCTCAAAAGCAGCAGCTCCGAAGCCAGCGCCGCCATCTTCCTTCCCCCTTTTCCTATCCTACACAGCCGCTACCTCACACCCACCCCCCACTGCTGCCATAGCAACACCGGCGCCCAATGGAAATCAACCCCTTACACTGGTCTAGCCAATCGGAGGGGAAAAAATGCACGCTGCGGCCGGACCGTTCACCAATAGCAAAAGGGAAAGGATACGGAAGCGTACCGAGTCGAACTCAATGAGCCAATAGCACACGATAGAATCACGCACGGGTAGCGAGACCTACACCGCAGTGCGCAGGCGCCTTGCGGAACACAATTTTACTGGAATTCTCATAGAACGGGAATGCGCGTGCGCAAAGGAACGTAACTGTAGTTGCCCGCTGGGAAGGGTCGAGCCGACATGCGCGTGTGCAAAGGAACGTAACTGTAGTTGCCCGCTGATGCATTTAATAGCGGTCCGAAGCCCATGTAGGCGGTGCGTGAGTAATCGTTTAGCGCATGCGTAGGACGGACCGCAGAGACTGAAAGGCGCATGTGTGGGGGAATTCAGTTTCCTCAAGACGGGTTGCGCATGCTTGTTTAGGCGCTTCACGCACGTGCCAGTGGGAGTTGTGGTTTTTGACTCCTTAAAAAGAAATACAGAAGCTTCTTTTTATTCGAAGGTGGGTTTTCTTTTCTTTCTTTTTTGGTCTTTTTATGGCGCATCTCTTCTGCAAAAGAGAACTTGAACTAGGCCTTGGTTCAGATATTACCCACACCCAAGGAGCCATTAAAGTAGCTATGGGGGAATTACCAGAGCCTTTTAGAGGTCAATAAGAAAACTTTTTAAATTTGTTATCGCTTTTTTAAAAAAGAGCTCTTTTCTTGGGATTGCAACAGTTGCCAGGCACACAATAATTTATGAAGTGAAGATTTCCCCTTTGAGTATCATTGATCCAAAAAATGAAAAATCCACACCTGCTAGGTCTGTGTGTGTCAAGAGACACAAAATATTTTTCATAGTAAAACAGCTCGTTTCCGTGAGGCAGGCTTGTCAGATCTCAGAAGGTAAGCAGGTTCGGCCCTGTTCATTATTTGGATGGGAGACCACAGAGGAATACTAGGATTATGAAGCAGGCAATGGCAAACCGCCTCCGAACCTCTCTTGCTTTGCAAACCTTATGGGATCACGATGAATAAGCTGTGACTTGATGGCAAAAAACCCAAACCTCATGATGTGTTTTTTAGAATATCTTAATCGGTCTCTCCTAAATCTTCTCAATAAACATTTGAGGGAGGTGAAAACTCCCAGTAATGGGACTATTATTTTTCTAATTGGAATAGACATTTCTCTCCAGGACTGTTGGCAGCTCTAGCAGCCGCAACCCCTTGTGCATATGACATAGCAGTTGATGATGTCATTAGCTTCCTCTACCAAATCATCATTTTGGGTTGTTGTTGGGGGTTGTTTCCTCCCCCCCCCCCCCCCCCCCGTATATTTTTTTAAAATGCTGATTTAACCTCTTAAAATATGTTTTGGCTGGGTTTTGGTGATTTATTGCTGCTATTGTCCTTATTGTCAGTTACTGATGAAACACCTTTACTGTCTCTTTGGAAGCCTTTTCAGGCGGAGAGTGGGATGGGAAATTGTGTAAGTAAATAATCGGTAAACTGGGTGGTACAGTCAAGCAAGGGAGTGTTGCCAGGAGAGCTGGTACCACATCTTGTTTTTGCCACGTTTTCTGTTCCCCGCTCCTGGCTCTTTTAAGAGAAGACTGCAAAACTGGGGTGGACAGGCAAACATTCTCCTCGTATAGAAAGAAATGACAGGAAAAGCTTAATTTGAAATCATTTCCTGGTACTACATTTCTCTGTGATATAATTGTTGTCAGTGGCATAAGAGCAAGGCTAGAAAACAAAGGTGGCAACCTTCCGGACAGTCCTGCTTCTGAGACAGCATCCCTTTATGGTTGGAAAGCCACCGACAGCTTAACAGTCAAAACTGTGAGCGCTGACAGTTTCTGCTGAATTTTGTGAAAATGGGTATTTTGGTGTAGACTCTAATCTGGGAGAACCGGGTTTGATTCCTCACTTCTCCACATGCAGCTGCTGGTGTGACCTTGGGTCAGTTACAAGTTCTTTCAGAGCTGTCCTCTCACCAGCAGCTCTCAGGAGAGCTCTCTCAGCCCCACCTACCTCATAGGGCAGTGATGGTGAACCTTTTAGAGACCGAGTGCCCAAACTGCGACCTAAAACCCACTTATTTATCGCAAAGTGCCAACACGGCAATTTAACCTGAATACTGAGGTTTTACTTTAGAAAAAACAACTCATACATTAACTTAAGATGATCCAAACAAAGTAAGGAAAGCAATCCCAAATGCTTTCATTTACTTAAAATTATTTGGCAGAGAATTCGACACTTTAATGATGGTCTGGGCTTGGCTCAGGCGATGGCACGCGTGCCCACAGAGAGGGCTCTGAGTGCCACCTCTGGCACCCGTGCCATAGGTTCACCACCACTGTCATAGGGTGTCTGCTGTGGGGAGAAGAAGGGAAAGGAGATTGTAAGCCGCTCTGAGACTCCTTCGGGTAGTAAAGGGCGGGGTATAAATCCAATCTCCTCCTTCTGTTGCCTTTTGGACAGCTCGGTACTCAAAGTGACGTACAATGAAGTCTACATTCTGTATTTTCCCACTCTGGGAGCTGGGATAGAGCACACGCTGAGTGAACGTACTGCAATCTGGGCGGTTTCCGGTTCAAACCTCTGTCATGAACTCGCGAGGTGGCCTTGGCAGGGTAGCCAGCTCTGCCTTGGGAAAATCCTGGAGATTTGGGGTGAAGCCTGGGGAGGGGAGGGGAGGGAGCTGAGCGGGGGACGTGTTTCCGTAGACTCCACCCTCTGAAGCTGCCATTTTCTCCAGGGGAACTGATCTGTGTTGCCTGGAGATCAGTTGTAATTCTGGGAGAACTGCAGGTCTCCCCTGGAGGATGGTGACTCTAGGCCTTAGGCAGGACTTTGTCTCTCAGCACCTCCCCGCCACCACTTTACAAAGACAACCCTGCTGATGTACTTCACAAGGCTGTCGTAATGATTACAGCAAGAGGACGTAGGAGGGAAGCATTTTATTTTCGGAGTTAAACGGGGAGGCGAGAGAGGCAGACAGATTCTCAGGTCCACTCAGTTCCTGCCTATCCAGGAGTTGGCAAATGAACCGTCATTCGCTGCTTTCCGTCCTCCATTTTGTTCCATCATGTAGGAGGCTTCCGGGCCTCAACTTCTAAAGCAGATCGAGGGGGGCACCTCTGGTCCACAGAGCAGTGTGTAGGTGGGGGCATTATTGTGTGGTTTTGGCTGCCTGTTGTGGGGTTTTGGTTGCCTGTAAGAAAAGGAGACAACAAGCTATGTTGGTATGATCATTCTAGACTCTAGAACAGAGCCAGATACTCCATCCCCAATATGGAACCAAGAAAAATGAGTTACGAAGGTAGATTGTAGGGCTTAGAGCCAAGGCTTTGGGGCATTTTGAGAGCCTAAAAGGGTTAAGAACCCTGATGGATCAGACTAGTGATCCATCTAGTCCAGCATCCTGTCTCAAACAGTGGCCAACCAGTTTCTCTGGATGGCCAACAACAGAGCATAGAGGCCAAGGACTTCCCCTGATGTTGACTCCTGGCTCTAAGATTCAGAGGCGTAGTGCCTCTGAATGTGGAGGTTCCCCTCAGTCACATGGCTAGTAGCCACAGATATCCTCCATGAATCTCTCTGATCCCCTTTTAAAGCTGTCTGTGCCTGTGTCCATCACTACAACCTCTGGCAGCGAATTCCTCACTTTAAATCACTCTCTGTGTAAAGTAGTATTTCCTTTTGTCTGTCCTGAGCCTACTGCCCATCAGTTTCATTGGATGCCTTCAGGTTAGAGCAGGCAAAACTTGGAACAGTGAAATCTGGTTTTGTTGGAAGAAGATGCTTAAAAGGTATAAAGAATTTTTCTTTCCATGTGTTTGACAGAAAGTCCATCTAACCGCTCATGGTAATCTGATGTAATTCCCAGTTTTCAGGCAAGAGCTATCCTTAGCAGGGTGCTGTGTTTTGTCCAAACACCTGTACTGTAACAGCTCCATCACAGACGGAAATTTAATAGCTGCAGGCCACTGTAACAGGGAAATGCTATCGGTTTTGAGTTTCTGCCTGCGATGCAGCTCTTAGAGGCAAAGGGTGGGGGGAATGGCTGCTCTGTTTCTTAGTCTGCTGTCTCTGTTTGCTTCTTGAAGCATCGATGATCAAACCAGGGTGTTCATATAGGCAAACCAGGGTACATATGCTTTTAAACTGCTAGCTCTGCTCGGGTTGCTAACGCCTAGAGAAAAATGCCCCAGCCCTTTTATAGAGGCTTAATATGTCAAAATGGGCACCTGAAGCTTTACATGGCACAGAGGTCAATAATACACTTCTATTAAAAGGACAGGATACTTTTCTCCAGGCCAGTTGGCAACCCTAGCCTTCACTAAGGGACTCTGTAGATTGTCCATATGTGTGGCTATGAATGAGGGGTGTGATGTGATTATGTAAAATCCAATCACACTCTGCAAAGCATCGAGAACCATTCCCTGTATTAATTATTGACAATCTCCCCACTTTTGCTAAGTTAACAATTATAATCTTAAGGAATCCCACGTCTTTTGTTAAGTGTTTGAGGAATGGTGTCAAACGTCTTGATGAATTCTAACTCGGCAAATTCATGCTGGAGTCCCCCTTTGAAGCTCTCCTTATAGAGTACGGTGGTTTTAGGTCAACCACTGTGGGTGGTGGGAGACTGAAATGGCCCCTCGCTGGTTTGTGAAAGGAAGGAGACTTTAATCTTCTGGCAGAAGGAAATGCAGGACTCACCAGGTTGGCAGACCCGACTCTTGGACACGGATATGGGCTCCCCCAGAGTCTCTCCGCGCAGGGAGGCTGTTATTTTCCTAGCCACATAGCGGCAGGCTGAATGAGAAAGATGATATTTGAGAATGCATTTTTCTGGAGATGCGGGAAATGCATGCTTCCCTGTACTGTAGATCATAGCTCTCATTTCGTCCTGGTCTCCTTTCCTCCCTCACAAGCCTTCCCCACCCCCCACCCCGGTTTTTTTCCTTTAACCCAATAGACACTTCTCTTCCCCCAAAATGCTAAGAGAACCCAGGAAATCCTAGCATCCCATCACCTGTATTTACACTCATTCTGAGCCCTCTGTCTGCAGGAGGGGGGTATAGATGTTTAAGTAATTCTTGTAAAAAAAAACCCCTACATACCGCCTATTATAAGTCACACCATGTTTTAGTGGGGCGTCAGCCGTCAAGGAAGCTCTGCTCTGTTTCTTGCACCAAAGGAGCTAGGGGGAAAAACAGAGGCCGGTTTGAAGGATGGAGAAAGGTATTGTGGGAGATGTAGTTCTATAACTCAGTTTCTTTCCGAAGGTTCTGTCCACAAGCCGTGCAGTTTCACTGCCAGAACAGCTTTTTCTTTTTAAAGGAAAATACACTGAAATCACACCGTTTCTAGGCACCTCCTTTCTGGTCTGTGCTTCTTTTTCTCGGGTGTGTTTTAATTTGCACTGAACCCAGTCGAGTACAGAAGAGTAGCTTTGTGGCACAGTCTTTTCTTCCCTGTTTGCTGCCGCCTTTTCCCTATTCTTGTCCAACAATTTTCTGCCAAAGCTGATAAAAATTGCTTAATTAGAATATATGTTCTTCCTCCTCAGTGGCTTACAAAAAACACTGAAGCCACAAGATTATGGATAAAAAAATACTACGGTAACTAAAACCAGCAATAGTAAAATATAGCTTGCCAGCAACATGGTAAAAATCAAACAGGACCTGACTACAATAACCCGCCACACGCACAAAAATTACAACAATCAAAACTGTCATCTAGTAGTTCTTTTTTTCAGCTTTCTCAAAATGCTTTTGAATATTAAAAGAGAAGGGGCCAGGCGTGCTTCATTGTGGCGGGGGCAGGTGGAGCGTTTTTCTTACATACAATTTAGAAAAATTGTATGCTTGCTGATAGTAAGTAAAGGTAAAAGTTTCCCTTGCTTGAAAGCCAGTCGAATCTGACTCTAGGGATGCGGTGCTCATCTCCGTTTCCAAGCCGAAGAGCCAGCGCTGTCCAAAGACATTACCGTGGTCATGTGGCCGGCATGACTAGACGCCAAGGCGCACAAGAACGCTGATAGTACCAAGATGCCTATTCCAGAATATTCTGGCATGTTGAAAACTAAAGTGTTTGAAAACCCACCTGTATTTCTGTCAGACCTTGTTTAGTGCAGAGCTGGATATGGGAGTCGTAAATTCAAAGTCCCAAATATAATCCCCCCTTCACCCCAACCTACTCCCCCCCCATTCAACTTTGATTCTGGGGCACCAGCGTGATCTTTC
This sequence comes from Gekko japonicus, assembly GCF_001447785.1. Taxonomy (NCBI): domain Eukaryota; kingdom Metazoa; phylum Chordata; class Lepidosauria; order Squamata; family Gekkonidae; genus Gekko; species Gekko japonicus. The sequence goes on along the minus strand of NW_015172063.1, from coordinate 274,474 downwards.
AGTATTGCCTATCGTAACAGAGAACTCTTTCTAGGGATGAAAGTCCCTTAGAATTTGGTGGGGCTTATTTCTGAGGAGACCATCATGCGCTTTTTAGTCTTTCTCTGCTCCTGAACACTTCAAAGATTACAAAGCTCTAATTGGGCAAGCTGCAGTTTTATTTATATTGCATTGTAAAACTCCATGTAATTGCTAGCGCTGCGTTACTAATTAAAAAATAAGACAATTCAGCACACCCTGTTAAGAATCTGTGGCAAAATCTCCTCATTTTAACGTGCAAAGCTGTTTTGAGTTGTAGGGATCCCAGCTTCCAGGTGGTACTTGGGGTTGGGGATGCTTTGGAATCACAGTCCATCTCCAGACTACAGAGATCAGTTTCCCCTGGAGAAAATGGATGCTTTGGAGGGTGGACTCTAGGGCCTTGTAGCCCACTGAGGTCCCTGTCCTCCCCAGGCTCCAGCCCCAAATCTCTTGGAGTTTTCCAACCTGGATCTGCAACCCTACCCCCATCCCCTGCCACTGGCTGGGGGACTTGGCAACCCTACTGAGTTGTTGTCCTACTAGCAGCCATTTATGAGAGCAGGGCCTGTTTATTTAATAGATCTTTTAATCTGACCTTCCTCCAAGAAGCTCTGTTTCCTTGCTGGCAGGCATACTTTCCCCCTAATGCCATTTTATCATCCTAACAACCCTGTGCGGTAGATTAGTGTGAGAGGTAGTTGGCCCAAAGTCTCTGTGTGGGGACCCCCATCCTAGTCTGATTAAATTTGTCAGGAGCCTTTTAAAAATCCTTCTGTTATATGTGGGGTTCTGCAAAAGATTCCCTTTTCAACTGGTCTTATATGATACAGGCCTTAAATTACCTGCAGTTAGGAAGCTGCTTGGGCAAACTCCTACCAGCAGAACCTTAGGCGGGAAAAGAGAGATGCCTCAACCAGTTCCTAGGGGACACTGCCATTTTCTGACAGCAAATCTGTGTTGGAATGGACCCATTTTCCTGACTTGGCAGTTGACAGATTGAAACCTAAAGAAGCCCCTCCACAAAATAACAGGGTATTGTCATGATGGAAAAGTGAATGTAAACTGTGCCAGCCCCATAGTTGCCCCCAAAGCAAGCAGCCTTAAGGGTTCTCAATTTAATATGTTGTCGAAGGCTTTCACAGCCGGAGTTCATTAGCTGTTGTAGATTTTCCAGGTTGTATGGCTGTGGTCTTGGCATTGTAGGACCTGACGTTTCGCCAGTAGCTGCGACTGGCATCCTCAGAGGTATAACACAGAAAGATGGAGTACTCTCTGTGACATAGAGAGGACTCCATCTTTCTGTGTTATACCTCTGAGTACTCTCTGTGACACAGAGAGGACTCCATCTTTCTGTGTTATACCTCTGAGGATGCCAGTCACAGCTACTGGTGAAACATCAGGTCCTACAATGCCAAGACCACAGCCGTACAACCTGGAAAATCTACAACAGCCTTAAGGGTTCTGAATTTGTTGATGCAAGCTGGGGGGGGCTCCAGGTGGGGCATGGAGATCTCCTGGAATCACAGCTGATCTCCAGACTGCAGAGATCAATCCCCTGGGAGAAAACGGTGGCTTTGGATGGTGGACTGAATGGCATTATGCCCTGCTGGGCTCCACTCCCAAATCCCCAGGAATTTCCCAGTCTGGAGTTGGCAGTTGGGTGGAGGATGCAGTGTGGCAGTTCTGCCCCACCATCAAATATTCCCCACTGGGATTCTCTTGCCTCTCCCTCCAGGACACGAGCAGGTGGATTCTCCCACACACTGTCATTGCCACCACTTTTCCTTTAAGTGAGTGTGGACTAGTTTTGTGGCTCCAGTAGAATTTGAGCAGTTTCAGTCCTCCCCCTCCCTTCCGGTTAATTTACAAAGTCATCTTTTTCTGCATCATTGGAGAGTCCCTGGAGAGGCTAGAGCCCCCCTTACTCCGTGCAGGTGGCCCTGTCGTCCTCCACACCGTAGTGGCAGAGTTTAGAATTTAGAGACATTCCCGGATGTTTAACAGTGTTGGGGAGCGGGTGCTTTGGGGGCTTGGGCTTAGATCGCTTGACCGTAGTTCTGGATCAAGCCGTAGAGAATGTTAGCTGTTGTAGATTTTCCAGGTTGTATGGCTTTGGTCTTGGCCTTAGAGAATGCCGTGCTAGGTGCTTGTGTCACTCCTCGTATCAAAGTAGTTTTAAGCCATTTCTTGCTCTGGTAGTCTTTGTCAGTCGGTCCAGAAATATTGCATTCAGAAAAGCCAGCCAGTTTCCTATTCGCTGTAGCCCTTTGTTTTCTAAGGTCAAGAAATGATGGGGAATCCCATCGACCTTTAATTAACTCCTTCAGTGTTGCTATCTGTTCTCTTCACGTTTTGCAAACCCTCAGCTTATGTTTCAGCCTCAGTTGCAGGCATACCTAGCAAGGTGCTAAGACGGAGGGGAAGAGAGTGACTAGAAACGAAAGGGGGATCTTCCCTCTCATAATTTTTCGACAGGAGGAATACCTTGTTGAACAGAGAGGGTTTCCCCCTTCTATTGTATCTCCTTTCTGTCTGCCTCCATCTTAGCATCTCCCGAAAGATAGCTTCAGCTTCCAGCCGTTGCTAGGACAGGTGGTTGCCGAGGAAATGACGATGTTGGAGGGGGGGGAGAAGGGGGGAATGTGGAAGGGGACTCGAGAGACGAGTGTTTCTGAGGCAGAAGCTGAATTATATTCTCTCCTGGGCTGACTCCTCGATCCAACACTGTACCAAGCAAGAAGGGTAAGAGGAGGGAAAGATGGGTGGGAGGGATACGCATTTTGACAATGGACGTGAGACTTCAGACCCAGGCACAGCACCAGGGGGTTTGGATTGGGAGTGTGTGCCTGCTCTCTGGGAAAGGTAATTGCAGTAGACATGAACACGCCTGGAAGGAGAGGTTGATAGAAGTTGGAAGTTTGGGAGCCCATTTTGAATGCTGCTCTACATGGAGCCTGATGTGTCTGGTGTGAAGGGAGCCGTGGGTTATTACAATGCAAGAGACTAAGGGGGAAATGGAGTGAATTCTGTCCAACCTGTAGGCAGCTCTGTTACGATGTCGTGCCATGGTACTGATGTGAACTGCTCAGGGAGAAACTGACAGCCATAGAATGTTGGTAACAGACTGTGGGGCCTTGGCAGGTGAGGTCTGTTAACCCCAAATGAGGGGAGAAGCAAAGCAGTTGTGAAGGGTTGTTGGGTCGTGGTGTCCAGAGAGGCATAATGTGAACTAACCAGCCAAATCTCTGAAAATCTCTCCTCTTGTTGTTACCTGACTATTGTGCGACCTTTGTCCTCCAGAGATCGTCTTGCAAACCGGCCATGCCTGTCTTCAATGCAACTGTCTTAGGTAGGCTGTTGTCCTTCCTGTTTTACAGATGAGGAACGGAGGCTGAAGGAATGCGATTCACCACGGCCACAAAGCGAGTCCACGACTAACCCGGGATTTGGAAGAAAAGGTATTTTAGTTTGCACCCTCCACTTTGTGCGCTGGGCTTCCCTGGCCCATCAGTGGGTTAAGGATGGGAGGGGGGAAGAGAAACAGAGCATAATCCTTTATCGTTTTCAGTGCCACGCTGTATTTCTTCTTCTTCATCAGCAGGTATCGAGCAGGATTTCGCTGTTTCCCCTGCTGGTAGAAGGGAGCATTACAGTGCTAGACTAGGAATTTTCTGATTGGTTGAGAAGATAATGGCAAGTGAGGAGAGACAAGGTCCAGGAGGAAGGCCCAAGAACAATAACATGAGCCAGATAACAGCCTGTGGAGAAGAAAACAACCAAGTCGGAGTTAGAGAGGGGGCTGAGTCGAAAGTACAAGGAGAAGCCATGAAAGAGAACCGGCTTCCCTCTAACCAACTAAGATCAGCCGATGGGGGCGTCCCTTGGGTCTGCCCTGACGGCACGTTTGTCAAACTGGTCCTGGAGGCTGGTAAAGGTGTGGATAAGCCAAAAGAAGGCTCCATGTGCCAGGTCTTCATTGAGGCTCAACCAGGCGGCCCCCTGAGTTACCCATCCCACAGCTGGGCTGAGGTGGAGCTGGGTGCAGGAGACGCTGAATGGGATGGGGCGGTGGACCGCTGCCTGGAGACCATGCTGGCTGGGGAACGGGCAGAGTTAAGGCTAACGGGAGGAGGCATCATTATCATCCAGTTGGCCAGCTTCACGCCAGCCAAGGATTCCTGGGAGATGAGCGCCAGTGAGAAATGGAACTTGGTCATCCGCAACAAAGAGCACGGCGGCGAGCTCTACCGGGCCGGGGATATTGGCGCAGCAGCCAGGCGCTACGCCAAGGCCCTGCGGCTGCTTGTGGCAGCTGCCCCGCCCCCGGACTACGACCAAATCAAAGCCGAGCTCCACGCCAACCTGGCCGCCTGTCAGCTGAGGCTGCGCCAGCCGGCCAACGCCGCTTGCAACTGTACCAAGACGCTGGCGCTGCAGCCGGCCAACACCAAGGCGCTCTTTCGGCGTGGCTTAGCTTACGACGCCATGAACGATCTGGAAGGGGCGGCTCAAGATCTGAAGGGCGTTTTGCGAGTGGAGCCCGGAAACCGAGCGGCCCGGCGGGAGCTGGAAAGGGTGATGGAGAGGATAAAGGTGCGGGACGCCAAACTGGCACGAGCCATGCAGAAAATGTTTGGCTGAATAAAAGGATTAACCCCACCGCCTTCTTTGTTGTCTTATGTTATTTTCATCCTGCCCTTCCTCCCAAGGAATTCAGGGTAGCCTTCCTGTGCTCTCTGTGACCCAGGAGATGCAGGGCTAGAGTCTGGGGAGGGGCTGTGGCTCAGCCGAAGAGCCTCTGCTTGGCATGCACAGGGCCCCAGGTTTGGTCCCCTGCATCTCTAGTGGAAAGGATCAGGTAGCAGGTGACGTGAAAGGCCTCTGCCTGAGACCCTGTGGAGAGCTGCTGCCCGTCTGAGGAGACCGTCCTGACCTTGATGGATCAATGGTCTGATGCAGCATAAGGCAACTTTTATGTTATTTATTTTTAAGCCAGTTTGGTGTAGTGGTTAAGCGTGTGGACTCTGCTCTGGGAGAACCGGGTTTGATTCTCCACTCCTCCACTTGCAGCTGCTGGATGACAAGGAGTTTGTAAGCCACTCTGAGACTCCCGAGTGAAGGGCAGGGTATAAATCCAATCTCTTCTTCTTCTTCTAAACACAGATGGTGCTTGGTCAGGAGAACTTCAGAGTGGGCCTATTGTCCCAGGAGAGGCAGGTTTTAACCCTTGGCCTTTCCCGGTTTCCAAGAGTCTGCTTTTTGCCCCTGCAAAGGAAACAGCAGTTTGGGGAAGGGTGGTGGAAAATGTGATCAGGAGAAAAGGGTCAAACGTGCATTTCCGTGCACTACAGCCTCATCCAAATTCCCTTCTTCTGCACAGCTGCTTTTAGACTCAAAGGTGACCCTAATCACGGAGAGCCAGTTTGGTGTGATAGGCAGGAGTGAGGACTCTAATCCGGGAGAACCAGGTGTGATTCCCCACTCCTCCACATGCAGCTGCTGGTGTATCCTTGGGTCAGTCACAAGTTCTCAGAGCTGTTCTCTCAAGGGCAGTTCTCAAGAGAGCTCTCTCAGCCCCACCTACCTCACCGGGTGTCTGTTGTGGGGAGGGGAAGGGAAAGGGATTATAAGCAGCTCTGATACTCCTTTGGGTAGTGAAGGGCAGGGTATAAATCCAATCTCTTTCTTCTTCTCCCATGTCAAATTGGGTTCGAACCTGAGAACCTTAAGTGTGCCACAGTCCTACTGTGAGTTTCATGGCTGGGGGAGGTACATTTGAAGGCAAGGCTTCCTGGTTTCAGTCCTTCATTCTTCACATCATCACACCATCCTGTGTGTTTCTGTCTGGAAGGACTGTTCTGTAATCCTGGAATTGGGTGCCTGGGCCTAGAATTTGACTTCGCGAGAATTTCCCCCCATTTTTTAAGTGTAAGCAAGTTCTAGGCCTGGGGGGGGTTGTGCTGTAAAACCACTTAGGCGCAATCTCAAGAGTCAAAGAGCAGGAAGATAACAGGATTTGGGGGGGGGAGGCAAATGCCTGGGGCAGGTCCTTGTGCTCCCCCAGCACATTGTAGTGCTGTAGGTTGCCCACATGCATTGCAAGACATTTGGAATTACGTGCAAAATTCTCCTAAAAATCACAGCCTTCCTTATTTCAGTGCAGAGTTTTAACATTTGGGTGTACATTTTTTAAGGCAATGTCTCTTAAAGGGGTGAAGAAGTCCTTGGGAACATTTAGACAGCTGCCAAAAGTTCTACCCTTCCTCCAGGAAACTCCAAGAATTGTATATAGATCTCCCCACCTCTATTTCTCACAACACCTCTGCGAGGTAGGAGCAGGGCTTCAGTGGAGTTGAGGCTTTAATGTTCTGTATAATTTTGGCCGCACAACAACCCTGTGAGGTGAGAGCAGGACTTCAGCTGAGATGAGGCTTTAATGTTCCACGCGATTTCCTCAGCTGACCGTACCACCCTGCCCAGTTCAGAGAACGATACTTTATTATGCAATGGGGGAGGGGGGCATGTACACAGCCCTGCCTACACTTACCTTTCTTAGGCCCGACGGACCACTTTTTCTTCCAAACCTCATCCTTTCCTCCTTTTCCCTTCTCATGACTTACAGGGAAATCAAAGCCAATTTTTTTTTTTGAAAGCCAGAGTTTAGGATACAAAAAAAAAAGTAGCAACGTCAGGCAAAGGTTTAGCGGAAGAATTTTGGGTGTCTTGGGAGACTGTTCCAGTGGGAAAGCAGAGTACACCTAACCTGAAACCTTGAAGTGACCCTGACTTGGCATGTCCCTGGTGGGGTGCGGGAGATTTGCGCCACCGTGGTTTCTGAATAGCCGTAACTGAAAATCTGCCACTCTCCTTTACTGCTGTTATTGTGGGTTTTTCCAGTTTCCCTTGCCTGTGTCCCCCCCCCTTCCCTAGGGCTGTCACATGCCTGCGGCTCACACTTCGAATCCATACATACCCCTCTTGCTGTATCCAGGCAACCGTCTCCGGAGAGACTGCAGTGCCAGGGACGCAGAGATTGGGGACGGTAAACCTGGGGGAAAGAATAATGGCAGGAGGAGGTGGTCGTGAGGTGAACAGGGGAAAGGCATGCCGAACCTTCTGGCGTACCCCCGCATACCATCTGGAAACCCACAGAGAAACCACGGGTAGGCGGAACTAGGAAGGAGGGACTCGCTGTGATGCTGTGATGGAACTGGCCTCCTCTAGAAGAAACTTGCCCCCCCCCATTTCAAAGGGCACTCCCCCCCCACTCCCACCAGCCAACGTGGTTCAAAGAGTGTCGAAAAGGCAGCCGATACTGAGAATCAAGTATCTTTATTAAGTAATAATAATAGAGAAAGAGATTCTGTAACCATGTCACTTGCAACAGAGAGAATAATATAATCACAGTCCAACATCCAAGAAAAAAAATGGGGGAGAGAACCGGGGGGGGGGGGACACGTTTGTTTTCTGTGTCACAGAATGTGGGTTTGGCACAGCAGTTTTTGGGGAGAGGCACTGGGAACGATCAAACGGAACAGACAGGAATCTTTCCACCTGAACCCAAATCGTACTGATGTCCAGTGTTCCCTCTAAGCTGAGTTATAGTGAGTTAGCTCACAGTTTTGTAGCCTCCGGCTCACACATTTTAGTCTCAGCTCAGGGAGGATGGCTTCAGAGCGAACTAATTTATGCAGTAGCCAAATTGCTGGCTCACAACTTTAATGCCAGGAGCTCACAAAGTAGAATTTTTGCTCACAAGACTCGACAGCTTAGAGGGAACATTGCGTGATGTCTCCTGCTACCTGATCCCCCCCCCCCGGCTCCCCTTCCCAAACACACACGCAAGGCACCGCTCACATGGGAGAAAAGCATTCCAAAATGTTACTTTCCCATGACGGCAGCCCGAAACGGTGAGAGGCTAAGCTGGCCCAGCACAATTCACTTACCTGGACTCTCCGCCTGGAATCTGCTTCTGGTCAGACACACCCGCTGCTCGGGGACACCACCACCACACATGCCCCGAGTCAGTATGGGAAATCTGACTTTCGTTGTGGACAGTAGGTGCAGCTCAGGGCGCCCCACTTCCTCCCCTGAGGTAATTTTTTTTTTTTTTAACGTGCCTGATTACTTTTTGTTCTCTGGGTGTTTGCAGAGAATCTACTGCTGTGGATTCCCCCAATACATCTTTTTCCCAGACCCCATCTCATTTTTCTCATTTTTTAAAAAAGGTTTGATGTGTTGTTTTAATGTGGCTTCATCTACAGCACCCTGAGCGTTCACCGGCAGTGGGGGGGGGGGGGTTCTCATTGAAATAAAATGATGAAGGTTGCTCATCTCTATGCAGAGTTACATCCTTTTAAGCCCATTCCCTTGAATTGAATTTTTTTTGGGGGGGGGATTTGCTACCAAGTTACAGCCGATTTATGGCGACCCCTCATCAGGTTTTCTAGCCAAGAAACTAACAGAGGTGGGTTTGCCACTGCCTGCCTCTGCGTAGTGACTTTGAAGTTCCTTGGTGGTCTCCAATCCAAGTAGAAACCAGGACTGACCTTGCTTAGCTTCCAAGAATTGACAAGATCGGGGCCGGGCCGGGCAATGGACTTAGCAGGGTATAAATGTCTTAGCAGGGTATAAATCTGCTCTGTCAGATTGTCGTCAGGATGAGTTACGGGAATATCTGTCATTTAGCCCAAGCATTTACAAAAACGGCAAGAAAGCACTGAGATGAAGAAAGGGAAACAGATGTCTTCCTTTGTTCTTTTCACCAGTGTTGCTTCTCCCCCCCCCCCACTCAAGAAAGAAAGATAATTACAAAGGAAGAGTCGTGAGAGGTGCCCAGGACCAGAAGGGAGATTCCTTAAAGCTGTACAGAATGGGGGCTCCTCACTGGCCAGGAGAAAAAGGAGAAAGCTATCCCTTCCTGATTCCACCATGGTGGTTTTAACCATCCTCTTGAATCCCCAAGTGAGGGTTAGGGACAGACAGCCCTTGGAAGCGATTGTGCTGCTATCATCTAAAACAAAGTCAGGAAGACTGAGAGGGGATTCGAAACTAAGAAGAGGCAGAGACTCGAAACATCCACGTGTTGGGTGGCTCCACCTACCACAGAGGTGGAGGTCCAGATGAAAACATTACAGGATTCTTAGTCGTATGAGCAAATTTACATGGAATCCGTTATACGGGAAGAAGAAGAGATTGGATTTATACCCCGCCCTTCACTTGGAGTCTCAGAGCGGTTTACAAACTCCTTTCCCTTTCCCTTCCCCTCCCCACAACAGACACCCTGTGAGGTGGGTGGGGCTGAGAGAGCTCTGACACAAACTGCTCTTTTTCAAGGACAGCTGTGCCAGAGCTTGTGACTGATCCAAGGTCACATCAGCAGGTGCAAGTGGAGGAGTGGGGAGTCAAACCCAGTTCGCCCAGATTAGAGTCTGCACACTTAACCACTACACCAAACTGGCTCTCTCAGGAAGGGGGCCCTCCCTTGGCTGGAGGTCTTCAAAATCTATGGAGGACACTTGAGCTTGTGATTTCCAAAGACTCAGTGACCTATAATGCCCCTTCCAAGGAGTGTTCCCTCTCAGCTGAGTTAGTGTGAGCTAGCTCACAGTTTTTTTAGCCTCCAGCTCACAGATTTTTGCCTGAGCTCAGGTAGGACGGCTCCAGAGCAAATCGCTGGCTCACAACTTGATGCCAGTAGGTCACAAAGTAGAATTTTTGCTCACCGGACTCCACAGCTTCGAGGGAGCATTGCTTCGAAGTCTAGGACTTGGGGGGGGGGACAGCAATGCCTTTGGGAGATCACTACAGGCAGGGCTTAGGAATGTAGCCAATCCTAATGAGTTTCTGCTGTTGGGTGTGGCCTATTATGCTAATGTGTTCCTGCTGGGTGTGGCCAACTTGGAAGCCAGCCGGAACTCCGTTCCTGTGCGTTCCTGCCCCAAAATAGCCCTGACTACAGGTTGCATCTCACTAATCACAGGCAGCAGGATCAAACCCATGAGAGCAGGCCTTCTTAAACTTGCCGAATAGCTGGGGGGGGGGACAGTAGTGGATGGAGAAAAGAGGGGGTGATACTCAACCGAGATTGAGGCAGCAGGGTGTTGTTGTTTTTCTGGAAGTCAGTGGCACCGTGCATGCAGATGCAGCAGGAGGAAGATGGTGGTAGCCGTGGATGCGGAAAGTGGAGCCTACTCCTTTTGGGTAGGAAAGAAGCTAGCAAAAACATTCTGGTAAAGAACCAGCAGGAGGGAAAGTTTGTCGCTAGGGCCCTAAGAGAGCAGCACCCTGGGGTGGGGGTGGGTCAGGATTCGGTCTGACCGCAGTTGTCTGGAAGTCAGTTGCTGAGTTAATGTGCCATTCACTACGGCAACGGTAGCCAAGGACTGTGCAGGAGACCGTTGCCAAGCGTTTCCCAAGTAATTCGTCGCAGGGGAAGAGACAGTTGCTAAAGACCGCAGGGGGGGACGGTTGCCAAGGACCATCACTGGGAGCGATGGTTGACAGGGATTTTGGGGTTGTTGTCACCAGTTGCCGGGGTGGTACGGGAGTAGGCCGAAGAAGAACACCTTGATCGGTCGCTAGGGGTCCCAGTCATTATCTTGGTGCTGGGCGGCGATGATGATCACCACGGTGAGGATGGTGCACAGGACCATGGCGGCGATGCCCACCGCCAGGCTGATGAAGGAGAAGTTGCGGGCCTCCCGCGAGGCGATTTCTGCTGAGACTATGTCGCCGCGAGCGACCGCAGTTCGCACCTGAGAGAGAGAAATTACAGCGTTGGGGATGGGTGGGTCAGAAGAACTATTCGGTGAAGCCACTGTGCTGTTTTGCACGCTCTGCACAATATACCCATAGTACACATGTAAACAGAACCTGGGAGCTGAGCTACGCGATCAGCAGGATTGAATGGTGTAGCTCTTGCTGGACTGCACCACTCGAGGCAGCAGAGGGAGGACAGCCACCATGGCTAGTCGCCAAGGATGGACTTCAAGGGAACCACCATGTTCAGAGGCAGTAAAATTCCGAATGCCAGTACGAGGAGGCAACCTCAGAAGAAGACATCAGCCTCCATGGCTTATTTGTTGGTCCTCCAGGGCCACTGGTTACACACGTACACGTATGGAGCTGCCTCATGAATCAGGCCCTTGGTCCATCAAGGTCACAGTATTGTCTACTCAGTCTGGCAGTGGCTCTCCAGGGTCTTGGGCTGAGGCCTTTCACATCACCCACCACCTGATCCTTTTTCACTGGAGGTGCCAGGGATTGAACCTAAGGCCTGCAGGCAAAGCAGAGGTTCTTCCACTGAGCCACAGCCCTGCCCAGCCAACTGGTTGGCCTCTGTGTGAAACCGTGTGCTGGACTAGATGAACCACTTGTCTGATTCAGCAGGGCTCTTACGTTCTTATGGAAGGCTCCATAACTGAATACCCCAGGAACTACGTAGCTGGTAACTGTGTGGGACAGGATGCTGGACTAGATGGACCACTGACCTGATCCAGCAGGGCTCTTCTTCTGCTCTTACTCCTCCTCACAGAAAAGAGAGCACAGCGGGTAAACAGAGTTAGACTTGGAGGAGAAGGGGTCCAACCTCCCATGTTCCGTGAAACTCACTAGGTGACCTTGGACCAATCACTATTTCTCAACCTAACCTATATCACAGGATTGCTGTGAAGATAATTAGAGGCAATGGCAAGGAACCTCATATACTTCCAGGAGTTCCTTTGAGGAAGGGTGGGATTAAAAATTGAATAAATAAGAATGAACTTTCCTGCATACAGAAAACTAACAAGTCAGAGGAAAGGGTTTCAATCCAAATGTCTCCTTGCCATGCACCATCCACCGGCAGTCCACCACTAGTGCACTAGTGCACTACCATCGCACTAGCTACCCTCTATCCCCCATATATGGACATCAAGATGGGGCATGCACATCTAGTCGCTGCACTATGGGCAAGAACGGGATGGTCAGGGATAGTCATCTTGCTTTTAGAAATTTTAGAATCTATACAGATTGTATAATTTGCTGAGCATCAAAATCTGTTTTAAATAGGGTTCATTAACTAGCATATCATTGTTTGATGTCGGCGATGTGAAGACAACATCACGTCGCCTTTGGGCCAGTTGGGGGTGGGATTTCTTCCCACCCGTCAGCTGGCCAGCATAGGGGAAGCACCCCACAAAAGCAGGGGTTCCCCCCCAGTGGGGGTCTGGCAACCCTACATGCCAGTCTTCTAGATATCAAGGATTGTTTTTTCTAATTTTAATGTTCAAAATTGAGACACCTTCCCCAACTAAAGTAGTATTGCCAGCAAACATTTCATCTGGTTCTGCGGCCACAAGTCAGTCAGCTATGGATAATTTAACCTATAACAACATGGAAGTATGTTGTGGTGGTAAGTATCTTCAAAATATTTTGAAGAACAGCATAGCCATGTTGGTCTGCAATAGAACGACTAGGTCCAAGTCCAGTAACACCTTAGAGAAAAACAAGATTTTCGAGGTAAGACCTGACTAGGCTTGCCAAGTCCCCCCGGGGGCAGGGAAACCCCCGCCCCAGAGGCCCGTTCCCCGCTGCCGGCGGATCAGGCCCTGGGGGGAGCCCCACCCCGACATGCATGTCACCTGGAAGTGACGTGACGACACCGGGCACGCTGGGGGCGGGGCCACGGTCTTCTGAGGGAAAACTCTATGGTTTTCCCTCGGATGGTTGTGGCCCCGCCCCCAGCGTGCCTGGCGTCGTCACGTCACTTCTGGGTGATGTGTGTGTGGCGCGCGCACGCGCGAACCAAACACCAGCCGGGAGTCCTCCGCTGCGGTGCAACACCCGACTTGGCAACCCTAGACCTGACAAAGGGAGCTTTAACTCTCGAAAGGTCATACTCCCAAAATCTTGTTGGTCTCTAAGATGCTACTGGACTTTGTTATACGCACAGTTTATGAAACCCTGTTATGCACTCAGCACTCTGTCTGACTTAGTAGGCTAAACTTAGTGGACTCACTTAGCACCTTTGACATACACAGCCACACAGATATGTTAAGTGCCATTGATGATTCTAATTACAGAAGCAGAAATCAATTATTAACATATATTCAGATATTCACTTTAGTTCATTGCTTAAATGCATTCTGGGAAAAATACTAAATGCTGACAGGCAGTAACTGACTGCTTATGACCTTGCTTATAATGGCCAGTTGCAATTGCGCATGTCCCTGATGTCAGGAAGCTTGCGTTAGATGGAAACCATACTACACGATGTACCCATATCTGTTACATTAGATACTTTTTATCACTTCATAGCCTGGGAAGAAGAAGGCCCATTGTTCAACTGAAGGAGGTATATTTTTGCCTGAGAAAGTCCAACCTACAGGCCTGGGCCCAATCAGAATGACCGATATATGACAACGTTTGATGGAACCAATAATTATGATTTATTTCTGTCATAGGGAGTATAAAACTTTATGTCTCCCATTGTAACCTTAGGGAGAGCTGTAGGGTCCAAAACCTTATTGGATCTGCACCTCCCTCCTTTGTTGATCAATAAAGTTCAAGATCTGATTCTGCTCTACAGGATTGTACTGAGTGTTTTCTCAAACTGGGCTGGGGAAACACACACACTCAGACAGGATTATTTTCTGTACATCAACTTGGATCTAACTGTTACTCAGCAGAAAATGGACGAGAGAAGCTCTGTTGAACACAGGACAAGAAAGAAGGACTTGAAGCAACAGGGCAATAGATACAGATTAAACAAATATAGAGGACTGTGGTTTGGTCAGCACACCATCCCCATGGAATTACAGTTTCCAAGGTTCCCAGTTGCGGGGTGGATTATTAAACCAGTTTAATTCTGAAGCGTAGATATGCCCTCAGAGACCACTTCCCCTGGCCACCCTCCAAGATAAGATCACTGCACCTTCCAAACATTATCCTCACTCTAAGTAGGACTTGCTGAGTGGGCATCCTTCTTGACGGCTGTCCAACTGGCAGGTTTAAATTATCAAAGTTATTAGTCTGTTGGGCCAACAGGCAGAGACGGCCTCTCAGCACCTCTGCCAGAGGCAGAAACCGACAGGCAGGCCGGCCCCACAAAATGGCCACCAGCCTCCTCAAAGCACTGGCTTCTTTTCAGAACACGGAATGAAGTGATCAGCTCCAGAGTACAGAATGTGTACATGTGTGGGAGGTGAGGGGTGCCAGCCAGACACGAACAGGGAGTGCACTCGGCATATGTTTCGGCAGAGTTTGAGCTGTTTCCTTTTCTCCGTATATTCCTTAAGCGTTCCAAGACGTTGCTCTGTCTGGAAAGGGGTGGTTTCTTATCCAGAACATCCTGAAGGTTTCTAGGATGGTCTTGACAAAACACTCAACAACAAAAGAGATGTCAGATGCCACCACAGTCAAACGTAAGGGAGCCAGGTCTCCCTTGGCCTCTGGTAGGGGGACAGGGTTGCCATTTCCAGGTTGGAATATTCCTGGACATTTGGGGATGGAGCCTGGGGAGGACAGGGACCTCAGTGGGGTTCAGTGCCATAGAGTCCACCCTCCAAAGCATCCATGTTCTCCAGGGGAGCTGATCTCTGCTGTCTGGAGATGAGCTGCAATTCCAGGGGATCTCCAGGTCCCACCTGGAGGCGGGCATCCCTTTTCAAGCCCCGGCTCTCAACTAGACTTGCCAACCTCTTATTGTCTGGAGAGCAGTTGTAATCCCAGGGGATTGCCAGCTCCCACCTTAGGGTTGCCAGACCACCACCACCCGGTGGAGGCGGGGGTACCCCACTGACAGGCCCTACCTTGCCTCCACCAATCAGCTGGCTGGTGGGGGGTGTGCTTTCCCTGAGATCCAGGGCTATTTTTGGGCAGGAACGCACAGGAACGGAGTTCTGGCTGGCTCCTGAGTTGGCCACGCCCAGCAGGAACTCATTAGCATAATAGGCCACACCCAACAGCAGAAACTCATTAGGATTGGCTACATTAGGGGTGTGTGGCCTAACAGGCAAAGGAGTTCCTGCTACAAAAAAAGCCCTGGGTCTTGACAACAAACAAGGTAAACAGAATAAGAAGCAAGAGGTGGGTGTGGCTGGATGACCACACTTCTGGTAACATGGGGGTGTGGCCTAATATGCTAATGAGCGGTGCTGTCAGGGTGTGGCCTAATATGCAAATGGTTTTTATGTTGGGTGTGGCCTATTATGCTAATGAGTTTCTGCTGGGCTTTTTCTACAAAAAAAGCCCTGGGGAGATCCATCCAATGTGCTGCAGTGCCGGAAGTGATGTGATCACATCCGGGACATTGGGGCAATGCTCTGGTATTTGGGCAAAAGCTCTATGGTAGAAGCCAAATGAATCATAGAGTGTTTGCCCAAATACCAGACTGTTGCCTCAACATCCTGGACATGACGACGTCACTTATGGGTCACGTGGGCAGTGAAGTAGGCATGTCACTGTAGGGCGAATGAACCTTCCTGCTGCTCCCAGGAAGGGCTCCCCTCCACTGCTGGTTGCCAGGAGGGACCCGGTAATTCTGCCCCACCTGGAGGTTGGCAACCGTCGTCAGCAACTCTTTTGCCAACATTACCAAATAGTATTCCTATCCACTGCCACCACTATGGGCCTTCAGTGGAATGAAAGGTGCATGCAAGGCACTTTTATTAAACAACACCCTGTAGAGCAGGGGTGTCAAACATGCGGCCCGGGGGCCGGATCAGGCCCCCGGAGGGCTTCTATCAGGCCCGCAGTGGAACTGGCTGTCTTCTGCTTCTTCTTCCAGTTCTGCTGCTGCCGCTGCGTCATCGTAGGTTTGCAGCTTACAGATACACACCAGAACAGCATACGCAACAGCACAGACATTTTGATGCAATAATTCAGAGCAAGAGGTGTCAGTTATCAGACACTGTTAAATAAACAAAATATTGCAAGAGTGCTAATGTTTTAAGCATGTTTTTATTTTAAGTTAAAAAAAAACACCCTCTGTGTTTGTGCCCTTTATAAAGTTTATATCTCCGCTACCTGGAATTACATTTTATGGCACACGTGGCGTGGCCCAACAAGGTCTCATTTATGTCAAGTCCGAGCCTCATAACAAATGAGTTCGACACCCCTGCTGTAGAGGTTGGCCACTGGCAGCCCCTCTGGCAGATCTGGGGGCCCTTTCAAGTGTCCCATTTGGCCTGCACTTGACAACTGGGAGGTGACAGGTAGGGGGGGGCAGTGGCAGTCTATTTTGGGGATCAGGCCCTTCTTTATGACTAGTCAAGTGACCCTTTAGGAACCAGAAACATAGAGTACCTTATATAAAACTGCCTTGTACTGAGGTTCTATTGGTCCGCTGAGCTCATTATGCTCAATGTCAGTGATTCTTCAGGTTATTTCCAGCATTGGCTACATGAGATTCTCGAACTGGAGATGCCAGGAGTCCAGCTACATAAAGCAGGTTCTCTATCCCATAGAGCCAGGGCCCCTCCTTTAAAACCTTAACTAGAGACTTACTTTTATTTTATTTAATCTCAGCGTTGGGACCGCCAGAGTCATCTAGTTCAACCCCCTGCCAGCGCTGGGACTATAAGTGTAACTGGCCACTGTTGGGGAATGGGGGACAGGGTTGCCAGCTCCAGGCTGGGGAAAATCCTGGACAGAGGTAGATTCGGGGGGGATCGCGGGGGATCGCAGGGGAAGTCCCGCCCCCTGCTTCCGGCCGCCCCGCTTCCGGCCCTCATTCAGCCAGGAGGAGGCAGGAGAAGAGGGAGGGTAAGTTGCTTCCTCCCTGCCTCTCCCCACCCCTGCCTGCCTGGGGCCAGGGAGGGCCTTTGCGGGGCTTCCTTGCACTCCCGCCGGCCTTGCAGGTCCACTGCCGGGCCCCTCATTGTCCATCATACTTTTTTTAAAGTACTGGTTTTTTTGAGGGGAGGTATAGTCCACTAAGACTAGCGTGCCACCTGTCCAGGTTGTCCAGAGGTCCCCATCAGCTCAAGAACTGCAGATCTTGGAAGCTAAGCAGGGTTGACTCTGCAAGTATTTATGTCACACTTCCGGTGATGTCAGGGGGTGTGGCATATGCTAATGAGTTATGCTAATGAGTTCCCCTAGCTCTTTTTCTATGAAACGACCCCTGCTCCTGGGGATTTCGGGATGGAGCCTGGGGAGGAGAGGGAACTCAGTGGGCTACAATGCCATACAGTCCACCCTCCAAAGCACCCATTTTCTCCAGGGGAACTGATCTCTGTCATCTGGAGATGAGCTGTAATTCCAGGGGATCTCCAGGTCCCACCTGGAGGCTGGCACCCATAATTAATATCCCTAACAAGTAGGTATCCAACTGATTCTTAAGAACTTCCAACAACAAAGAATCCACCACCACACGAGTTAGACTGTTCCAGTGTCAAACTTGCTGCACTGTCGGGAAATGCTTCTTCAAATTTAACTGAAACCTCCTTTGCTGTGGTTTATAGCCATTCATCCTGTCATCCAACGCAACCGAGGACATATCCACCCCATCCTCTACACAGGATGCCAGGGACATGGAAATTTTGTTCCCATTTCACATCTAAACTGGATTTGGGAGGGGGGATTGCATCAATGTGACATCATCACCCCCACATCATCAATGTTCTGTGTTTTCCACCACCTCCCCAAACATGGTTTGGTACACTCTTTTGGAATGCTGTGTGGATGGGAAGAAGATGTGTATGTTTGCAGATGTCCTGCCCAGATTGGCACCATTTTCCTTCTGTCATCTGTCACTCACACAGCAGCCAGAGAAGGCGCATGGAAATCATGCAGACAGGACCAAAACGGAAGCCTCCTGCATGCAAAACACACCCGCATTTATCACTTTGCTTCCCAACGTACTTGTTGAGGACGCACAGGCAATCCCTGAAGATCTGTCAGGAACAAAGCCCGTGGCGAGCCCCCCCCCCCCTTCTTCCCTGATGCTCACCTGGATAGCCTTGATTATGGCAATGATGCCCGTGGGCCAGAAGCAGCAGATGGTGGTGAGGACAGCAATGGGAAGGTAATCGTGCGGCGGGCGACGTGGTTCCAGGATGGCAATGCCAGGGGACACCTGTGTTGGAGACATAGCCGGTGGTGGAGGAGGGTTGCCCTGGGAGTATGACTGGGGGCAAGACACAGAAAACTGGGGTCACAATAGGAGGAGCTCTCCAGTTTACATGGCTCCAGAGATTCAGAGACGAGCTTGATATTCAGCGCAGTCCTATGGACGAGCCCTTCCCGGACTGTACCACTTCAGACTGCAGGTGGGGACTGGGGAATCACATTCTCAAATGTTCTCACACCATAAGTAGAAAAAAAAATCCCAAAAGACCTCTCCCATGAGATTCTGCTGAATAAGAAGATCGACCAGGGAATTCTAAAGCACAGAAAAGACCCACCCACAAGAAGAAGGGACGACTCTCATCTCAAAGAGAGTAGCACCCTCTAGGAAAGAGAGGAGCAAAATACACTGAAGAACCTTCCCAGTGCTAGACGGAAAAATCTCATACTCAAAGGGCCAGTCTGTATGATCGGCAGAATCAAGTGGCAAAGCTTTCCCTGGACTGTACCATTGCAGGCTGCAACGATGGGAGGGTAACATTATGAGGGTGAGAATGACCCTTCAGAAAGAACGTTCTTGTCAGAAAGAAAAGTTCAGCTTCGCTTTCTAGACATGCTGCCTTTCTATATACAATGCAGGGCTTTTTTTTTTCCGGGGGAATGCACCGAAATAGTTCCAAAACCTCTTCAACGAAATTCTTTTTAAAAATTTTAAAGTCCATGACTTTTCAGTATACAGACTGAAAACTTCATTTCCTTCTTGAGAGTTCTGGCACCTCTTTTTCTGAAAAAAAAAAGCGCCCTGATACAGGGAATGATTTTGTTTACTAAAAGTGTTACCCGCTTGGCTTTGCAGATATCGTCAACTTGCTTCAAACTGCCCTCAACAGAGGAAAAGGATATTTTTCAAAAGCCCTCCCCACAATCAGAGAGGAATCTCAGCTGATCACAGAGAACAGAAGAGAAAGGACTCTTTCTTGGGGATCCAAAACCCAATCCACAGAGAAAGGAATTCCCTGGTCAAAAGTCAGTGCGGCATAATTGGTTTTTATAGCCTGCTTTTCTCAACCTTAAGGAGTCTCAAAGTGGCTTTCAATAGCATTCTCTTCCCCTCCCCACAATGGACACCTTTTGAGGTAGGTGGGGCTGAGAGAGTTCTGAGGGAATTGTGACTGGTCACAGGTCATTCAGGAAGATAGGCCGTCTTGGGGCTCAGTCTGTCCCTGAGGGGCTTCTCATCCGGCCTGTGGCACACAGATCCAAGTCCTAACCTTTCCCTATGAACTTCCAAAGGATTTTCTTGCACACACAAAGGGCTCTTTAACCCTCTCCTCCCCCTGGTGAGCGGAGGCTTTGGCAGAGCCCTCCCTGCATTATGTGCTTCGGTGGCTCAGTCCGGGATACAAGCAAAGGCCTCTAGTTGCCTCCCCACTAAATGGGAACAGCAGCTGGGCTTCTGTTAGAGAAGCTGTCAAGGCCAAAAGCCGCTGTTGCTGCCCTTATGAGACACAGAGAGAAAGAGGCCTTTGCTTTTCTCTCTCCTTGTAGGGTAATGGGCCAATAAGCACCCAGCCGATGTTGCCAGTCTTTCAGATAAAAATATGGCTCCCTGCTAGACAAATTAGTTGCTGACCAGAGGCCCTGGGGCAGGAGCCAAGCTTGCTGGACTTCTCCATCACCGTGAGTGTTCTGAGAGTGCACCTAGAATGCTCCCAATGCACCCATGGTGGTAGGCTTGCCAAGTCCCCCGGGGGGTGGGGAAACCCCCGCCCCAGAGGCCCGTTACCCGCCGCCGGTGGATCGGGCCCCGGGGGGAACCCCACCACCAAAGCACGTGACGTGCATGTCGCCCAGAGGTGATGCGATTGCGTCGGGCGTGTTGGGGGCGGGGCCACGGTCATCTGAGGGAAAACTCTATGGTTTTACCTCGGATGGTCGTGGCCCCGCCCCCAGCGTGCCCGGTGTGGTCGCGTCACTTCCGGGCGACGGGGTTGCGGCGCGTGCGCGCAAAGCACACACGCATGCACTCCCGGAGCAGCACTGGAGTCCCTTGCTCCAGCGCCAATCCGACTTGGCAACCCTACATGGTGGCCACAAAATGACAGAGACGACTGATACTGACAGGTCCACTGATAACCAAGGTAGATTGTCCATCATTACAGATCTGTTCATGGAAACCCTAACAAGCTTCTTGGGATTTCCTGACTGTCATTGTCAAAAGCCAGGGTGGTATAGTGAATAGACTGGCAGACTAGGCCCCTGGATAATCCAGGTTCAAATTCCCACTTCCCCCATGGAAGCTTGTTGTGTAACCTTGGGCCCATCACAAAGCTCTCAGCCTGGCCTACCTCACAGGGCTGTTGTGTGAAAATGGAGGAGGAGAGAGCAATGTTCTAGAAGCCACTTTGAGTCCCAATGAGGAGAAAAATGGGAACAAACGAACGACTGAACGAACAAAATAGATCAGTCCAGTGTGGTATACTGGGAAGACTAGAACTAGAGAGACCTGGGTTCAAATCCACCCTCTTTCATGAAACCATAGGGTGACTCTGAGCCAGTCACATGTGCTAAGCCTCACAGGCCTGTTGTGAGGATAAAATGCAGCGAGGGAGAACTATGTTTGCTGCGCTGCTGAACTCCTCGGTGGGAGAAGCTCAGAAAACTGCTTCTTTGGGACAGCAAAAGGAGAAGAGAATTTTGACTGGGCTCTAGGGGAAGGAATTATTTCAAATCACAGAAGATGGGATAACACCCCATGGGCGTTTAAGCCACGGAAACCGCCTCCCCACAGAAGGATGCTCCCCTCTGAAAGCAAATTCCCCAGAGACACTCACCGCCCCAACGGGGTAGACGGGTACGTATGCCGTGCAGGGCTGTAGCTGGACAGGATACCCCGGGTGCATATAGCCTCCGATAGGCAAGGTCCCGACCGGTGCGTGTGTTTGAACGACGTAGCCCTGGGGTGCGCCATTGAACTGAGTCTCCTGCATGTAAGGGTCGGGAGGGAGGCGGGGCAGGGTGGCCGAATGGTGGCGAGGCGGACGTGGGAGGGTGGCGGAGGAAGGGGGAGGGCGGGGGAGGGGGCTGTGAAGGAGCATTGTACGGCGGGGGAGAGGTGTGGGGGCCAGAATCCTGGAGTCCTGAGGGAGAGGAATGAAAGACAAAAGGAGGGAGAGAAAGCAGAGAGAGGTTGTTAGTGAAGAAGCCATAAGGCGCACACCAAAGAATCAGTTTTAGCCAGCAAGAGTAGAAGACCGCATTATCACGTATTTTCCATATTGACTCTTCCCAATGTCAAACACACAGCCACTGCTAAATTGTCTGCTTTATCAATCGCTCTGAAACGAAACCCTGTTTTTCGAAGAGTGGGCAGTCCCGCTGAGCGGTATGCCTCCTGCAAAAACTAGCACACCTCTCGGAGAGACGGCATAGGGCAGTGATGGCGAGCCTTTTAGAGACCGCGTGCCCAAACTGCGACCCAAAACCCACTTATTTATCGCAAAGTGCCAACACGGCAATTTAACCTGAATACTGAGGTTTCACTTTAGAAAAAACGACTCATACATTAACTTAAGATGACCCAAACAAAGTAAGGAAAGCAATCCCAAATGCTTTCATTTACTTAAAATTATTTGGCAGAGAATTCGACACTTTAATGATGGTCTGGGCCTGGCTGGGGCGATGGCACGTGTGCCCACAGAGAGGGCTCTGAGTGCCACCTCTGGCACCCGTGCCATAGGTTCGCCACCACTGGCATAGTGCAATGGCTCGAATATTGAACTCACTCAGCCAATCAGCTCAATAGGTGATGTTGCTCCAGTCACTATACTTCAGCCTAATGTACTTTAAAGGGCTTTTGAAGGAGAAAATGTGAAAGGGGGGCATGAGTGCTGTTTAGGGTTGCCAACCTCCAGGTGGGGCCTGGAGATAGGGTTGCTAGCCCCCCCCCCCAGTCATTGGTGGGAGGTGGGGGAGTAGGGTTGCCATATCCAGGTTGGGGAACTCCTACAGATTTAGGGATGGGACCTCAGTAGGATACAATGCCATAGAGTCTACCCTCCAGCTAGGGTTGCCAGCTCCGGGTTGGGAAATAGGTGGAGATTTTGGGGGTGGAGTCTGAGGAGGGCGGGGCTTGGGGAAGGGAGGGATTTCAATGGGGAATAATGCCATAGAGTCCACCTTCCAAAGCAGCCATTTTCTCCAGATGAATTTATCTCCGTTGCCTGGAGATCAGTTGCAATAGTGGGAGGACTCCAGCCAGGGGTCATTTCGTAGAAAAAGAGCTAGGGGAACTCATTAGCATAACTCATTAGCATATGACACACACCCTGACATCAGGGGCCCGGCGGTGGACCTGCAAGGCCAGCGGGAGTGCAAGGAAGCCCCGCCAAGGCCCTCCCTGGCCCCAGGCAGGCAGGGGTGGGGAGAGGTGGGGAGGAACCAACTTACCCTCCCTCTTCTCCTGCCTCCTCCTGGCTGAATGAGGGCCGGAAGCGGGGCGGCCGGAAGCAGGGGGTGGGGCTTCGTCGTGTGCCCCACCCCCCACCTGGGGGAACTGCTATTCCCCGCGATCCCCCCCGAATCAACCTCTGTCTCCAGCCATCACCTGGAGGTTACAATCCAGAAAGATCCACAGAAACAAGATACAATGAAGAATCCAAAACTGTGAAGGAAACTCTTCCTTCTGAAAGATTGTGCTTCTTGAATCATTGTCTCTCTTTGAATGATATTTTGGACAGAAGAAGAAGAAGAGATTGGATTTATACCCTGCCCTTCACTACCCAAAGGTTGTCTGAAAGTGGCTTACAATCTCCTCTCCCTCCCCCTCCCCACAACAGACACCCTGTGAGGTGGGTGGGGCTGAGAGAGCTCTTGACAGGAACTGCTCTTTTTCAAGGACAGCTGTTATCAGAACTAGGCTTGCCCAAGGTCACATCACCAGGTGCAAGTGGAGGAGTGGGGAATCAAACCCGGTTCTCCCAGATTAGAGTCCGCACACTTAACCACTACACCAAACTGGCTCTCTATATGGATTTCGTTCTGTTGCCTCTTTTGAGAAAGCTGGGAAGAAACAGAATCAAAGGTCGACAGGTCCGTCAGGGGCTGTACAGGAACATCCATATATTATCCATAGTCATTGGATTTACCATAGCACAAGGACTTTGATTTGCTGAAGGACATTTACAAGCACTTTCATTTATCATCTATTTGAGAATGGACTATTGATACTATTGTGATTTGAGAACGGGTTATTGGTATTATTGTGGACATATATGCATGATATTTATGATAAATAAGAAATGTGTTAATATTGAAGTTTGTCATCGTTATAACTTCATGGTTTTGGATTTTTTATTGTGCCACCTGGAAGTTGGCAACCCTATCCTCAGGTCCCATCTGGAGGCTGGTATCCCTATCTGGAGATCTCCGAGAATTACAACTGGACTCCAAGCAACAGAGATCAGTTCCCCTGGAGAAAATGGCTGTTTTGGAGCATGGACTTTAGGGCATTATAGCCACTGAGGTCCTTTCCCTCCCCAAACCCCGGCCTCTGAAAGCTTTGCCCCTCAGATCTCCAGGAATGTCCCAACCCAGAGTTGGCAACCCTGCTGCTCAGACGTCCCCAGGAGAAGAGCAAGGTACACATCAGTCCAGGGACTGAAGAAAACACGATCAACGGACACATTTGTAATTCCTTCTGAATTTGGGCTCATAGCAACAGAAGGAGAAGAGATTGGATTTATACCCCGCCCTTCACTACCCAAAGGTGTCTCAGAGTGGTTTACAAACTCCTTTCCCTCCCCCTCCCCACAACAGACACCCTGGGAGGTAGGTGGGGCTGAGAGAGCTCTTGACAGAAACTGCTCTTTTTTCAAGAACAGCTCTTATCAGAACTACGGCTTGCCCAAGGTCATCCAAGCCAGGTGCGAGTGGAGGAGTGGGGAATCAAACCCGGCTCTTCCAGATTAGAGTCCGCACACTTAACCACTACACCAAACTGGCTCTCCTGGGATGCAGTTTTGATGCGTGCCCAGCTAACTAAACTTCAAAGTATTGGTGACAGAGTTGGAATGTTGTGTTACCTCCATCAACCTACTTGTTTACTTGCCAGTGAGCAAAGAGGAAGGCTTGACCTCCCCCCCACAAAGCAGCCACAGAAAATGGCTCTCCTCATTTTATCCAAGAAGGCAGGGGAACTTTAATCTCTGGCCCGAGTTCAAGTGTCGAGAGTTCTTGGGGGACTCCAACTGTCACAGTGAGTGGCATCATCTCTTTCCTCAGGGTTAGTGCCAGTGTGGTATAAGTGGTTAGAACATAGGACTGTAATCTTGGAGACGCAGGTTTGAATCCAGTCTCTGCCATGGAAGCTCTCTGGGTGCTTTTGGGACTCTCTCACTCAGCCTAACTTACCTCACAGAGTGGTGTTGTAATCATTAATAATTATAGTATGGCATTGCGTGTAGTATAGCCAGGAGATCCTAAGATGGTCTGGCAGCTTTGAGTCCTAGCTCTTTTAGCATTATGCACCACTAAGTGGCAAGGTACTCATTTTTGGGGCTGAGAGAGCTCTGAGAGAGCTGTGACTGACCCAAGGTCACCCAGCTGGCTTCATGTGGAAGAGTGTGGAATCGAACCCAGTTCTCCAGTTTAGATTCCGTTGCTCTTAACCACTTCCAGTGGTGGTTTGGAGGGCAAACGAGAGGAGGGTGGAATTTATTTATTTGTTTGTTCGTTTGTTTTATACCCCGCCCTCTCCGCCAAGGCACGTAAGCTGCCTCAAGTCCCTGTTGTGGAGAAAAGCAAGGTATAAATATCTAAATAAGTAAATAAATAGGCACCTTTCTGGGCCCGAGTGCCACAAATCTTCCACTATGTGTAAAGACGTTGGTGCGCCAGGAAATGGGGGAGGGGAGACCATGTTATACTGGGCCAGGCACACTGGGAAGGAACTGAGTCCCAGCCGCTCTGCTCCCACCTCAGGGGCTTGCCTCAGCCCCTTGGCACCTCATTCCCTAAACACAGGGCTATTTTTGGGCAGGAACGCACAGGAACGGAGTTCCGGCTGGCTCCCAAGTTGGCCACGCCCAGCAGGAACTCATTAGCATAACAGGCCACGCCCAACAGCAGGAACTCATTAGGATTGGCTACATTAGGGGTATGTGGTCTAACATGCAAAGGAGTTCCTGCTACAAAAAAGCCCTGGGTTTTGGCAACAAACAAGGTAAACAGAATAAGAAGCAAAAGGTGGGTGTGGCTGGATGACCACATTTCTGGTAACATGGGGGTGCGGCCTAATGTGGTAATAAGCTGTGCTGTCGGGGTGTGGCCCAATATGCTAATGAGTTCCTGCTGTGTGGCCTATTATGCTAATGAGTTCCTGCTGGGCTTTTTCTACAAAAGGAGCCCTGCCTAAACAAAATGCTCTTGCTTGCTGTGAGAGGCACACGTGCCGGGGGGTGGTCCTAGCCTAGCCGTTCTCACATGCCTCCCACGGTCCACTTTGTTTCCATGCAATTAGTGACCCAAGGCAAAGGACTGCCCACACATATAGCCCTACCTTGCCTGAGAGCACCTACTTGGGGGGAGACATTAGGAGCGGCCATCTCAGCACGGAAAGCTGAACGCCAGGGCTTCGTTTTGAAAACGGCAGAGCCGGATCCTGCCTAGAAGCCGGAGTCTTTCAGCCCCGAATGCCATATACATTTTGCCAGGCTGTAGGAGCTGCGGTGGCTCAAGTGGTTAAGACGCTGAACTGCAGGCTGTGGAAGGTCAGTAGTTCAGCAGTTCGAGACCCGGGTGCCGCATGACAGAGTGAGCTCCCGTCTCTAGCTCCAGCTCCTGCCAACCTAGCAGTTCGAAAGCAAGAAATTGCAAGTAAATAGGTACCACTTCGGTGGGAAGGTAACAGCGTTCCGTGCGCCTTGGTGTTTAGTCATGCCGGCCACATGACCACGGAAACGTCTTCGGACAACGCTGGCTCTTCGGCTTTGAAACGGAGATGAGCACCGCAACCCTAGAGTCGGATTCGACTGGCTTTCGAGCAAGGGAACCTTTACCTTTACTAGTTTCTCAGGGGTAGGGTTGCCAACCTCCAGGTGGGACCTGGGGACCCCCAGGAATGACAGCTTATCTCCAGGTTATAGAGATCAGTTCCTCTGGAGAAAATTGAGGCTTTGGAGGGTGGACTCTTTGGCATTGTACCCCACGGAAGTCCCTGTCCTCCCCAGGCTCCATCCACAAATCTCCAGGAGTTTCCCAACTTGGATCTGGGAACATTCCCCCCCCCCATCCCTCGCCAGTGGCCAAGGCAGACCTGGCAACCCTATCCAGGCGCGAGAAGAGAAACGTCCTCTGCCCATGCTCAAGGGCTTTTTTCCTTGTTCCAATTACCTCTCTCTAGGGTTGCCAGCTCCAGGTCAGGGAATACCTGGAGATTTTGGGGGAGGAGCTTGAGGATGGCAGGATTTGGGGAGGGGAGGGGATTCAGTGGAGTTGTAATGATGGGAGGCCTACAGCCACCACCTGGAGGTTGGCAGCCCTACCCCTCACATTCCAAGGCTGAGCCTTGGTGCTCGCTTTGGTTGTCAACTCCGGTTTCTCAACGAGCCCCAACTCAAAGTCCAGACAGAAAGCTTGTGCGGCCTGGGCAGAGCAGGCGCCCTTTCCAGACTGCTTCTACAAGCCCTGTCTTCCTGAGCAGGCATCACCTGCCTCATCAGGTGATGGGAGTGCCAGAGCAGTGTAGCGGTTAGTGTCAGACTAGGATCTAGGAAACCCAGGTTCAAATCCCCACTCGGCCATGGAAGCTCGGTGGGTGACCTCGGGCCAATCGCACACTCTCAGCCTGGCCTACCTCACAGGGTTGTTGTGAGGAAAACAGAGGAGAGGGAAATGACGTAAGCCACTCTGTGTCCTCACTGGAGGGGGGGGGGAGGCGGAATATAAATACAGTAAACAGATAAAAATAAATATCACCGCCATTTAAAAACTGTGCCCAAGTGAAGACTCAGGCAAGTGCACTTTGACAGCTATTACACAGGCTGAAGAGGACTGAAGGATATTTGCGTTTCAGGTAGACAGGTAACTAAGCATGTGTGTCAAGGTCTCTGGGGCTTGGGTCTGAGGCTGGCACCTGGATAGGTGCAGAAGCAGTAGCCACCATGGGTGGGCTGAATATCCACCCACTGCCCAGAAAATTGTGGTTGGACACGGCTGCCGTTTGTTCACTTCATAACATATGTTCCAGCTAGGCCTGCCAAATTCCGGGAGATGGGGGGGGGGTTTGAAGTTTGGAGAAGGAGCTCAGCAGGGCTATGATGTCACTCTAGGACTTTGGTGTCACTTTGGTATCTGAAGTTGTCCTTTCCTCCAGGGGAACTGACGTCTGTAGAAAGATTGCCAAGCCATGCCTGGCAACTGACAGCATCTCAGGAGGCATGGATAGGGTGTGTATGCTGCATAGGGGGCCCTTTACGTTACCTCTGGGAAAATCCTGATGTCAGGTAACTCTAGGAATTGCCAGAAACTCTATGGCAAAGGTTTCCGACGATTCCTAAAGCTACCTAACGTCACTTCTAGATTTCCCCCAGAAGGGCTATCATCACAAAATGCCAATGGAGTAGCAGTCGGGGGAACATGGGCTGCTGGCAGGAGACCAGCAGGAGGTCCGGTAACCCTACTAGTCTGGAAATCAGTTGTAATTCCATGAGAACTCTAGGCCTCACCTGGAGACTGGTGATCCTAGCTGCAACACGCACGCAGTGGTGCCAGCAGGGCCACACTTTGGGACTAGGATTGTCAACTCCTGCTTGGAAAAATCCTGAGGTGGTACTACCTGGGGAGGGTGGAGTCTGGGGAGGGAAGGGAGCTCGGCAGGGATATGACTGCACAGAGTCCATCCGCCCAAACGGCAGTTTCCTCCAGGGGGGCACCGGTCTCCATAACCTAGAGATCTGCTGCAATTATCGGAAAAGGTCAGGTCCCATCCAGTGTTCCCTCTAAGCTGAGTTAGTGTGAGCT
Source organism: Gekko japonicus (assembly GCF_001447785.1). Lineage (NCBI taxonomy): Eukaryota > Metazoa > Chordata > Lepidosauria > Squamata > Gekkonidae > Gekko > Gekko japonicus. The sequence goes on along the minus strand of NW_015172063.1, from coordinate 246,382 downwards.
AGCTCACAGGTTTTTAGCCTCTGGCTCACACATTTTTGTCTTACCTCAGGAAGGATGGCTCCAGAGCAAACTAATTTATATAGCAGCCAAATCTCCTGCTCACAACGTTAATGCCAGTAGCTCACAGAGTAGAATTTTTGCTCACAGAGCTCCATAGCTTAGAGGGAACATTGGTCCCATCTGGAGGTTGGTAACCTTACTTGGGGGTCAGCAGAGGGCCCTCGAAGGCCGGGAGTAGCTTCACACTGAAAGTATATGTTACCATCTAAAGGAGGCTGCGTGTGAGATCAGCAGTTCTGGAGTCTAAAATAAACGTAACAGCACCACTGCGTGATTATAAGGTTACACAATCTCCGTTCAGCCAGCCTGTTCTTGGCTTCAGTCAGCAGAACCGCTCCGCCTCGGTCATGAAAGCCCCTCTACTTCTGGGCCCACCGAATTAGAGCTGCCAACTCTACACTGAGAATCCCCTGGAGATTTGGGGGTGAATCCTGGGAAGGGACCCTGGCAGGGTACAATGCCACCCTCCAAATCAGCCATTTTCTTGAGGTAAACTGATCTCTGTGGTCTGGAGATCAGTTGTAATTTTGTGAGATCTTCAGTTGCCGCCTGGAATCAGGCAACCCTAGGGCGGCTGCCAATTCTGGGCTGGAAAATTCCTGGAGATTTGGAGATGGAGGCTGGGGAGGGCAGTGATCGAGGAGGAGAGGAGGAGAAGAAGAGAGAGAAGAGATTGGATTTATACCCCGCCCTTCACTACCCAAAGGTGTCTCAGAGCGGCTTACAAACTCCTTTCCCTTCCCCTCCCTGTGAGGTAGGTGGGGCTGAGAGAGCTCTGACAGAAACTGCTCTTTTTCGAGGACAGCTGTGCCAGAGTTATGGCTTGCCCAAGGTCATCCAGCCAGGTGCAAGTGGAGGAGTGGGGAATCAAACCCGGTTCTCCCAGATTAGAGTCCGCGCATTTAACCACTACACCAAACTGGCTCCTCAGTGGGGTGTAATACCACACAGTCAATCCAAAGCAGTCTTTTTCTCCAGGGGACTGATCTCTGTAGTCTGTAGTTCTAATTCTGGGCATGGAACAGGGGTCATTGCCGGTGTGGAGGGGGAAGTATCTGTGGATTTCCTGCATTGTGCAGGAGGTTGGTCTACAGGACCCTGGAGGTCCCTTCCAACTCTTTGATTCTGTGATTCTATTCACAGCCTACATTTTGACAGCTGGATCTTCAAATCCTTCATTGGTGCACGGCTTAATAGTTCTACAGTTTAGCCCTTAGCCAATCAGAACCATAACAAGACATCTGAATTTGGACCATGTTGGATGTTGCCCTATTGTTGCTGGTTGAGGAGGGGCCTCCATAACAGTTCAAGCTTCGGGGGTCCCAAAAATGTAGGTCCGCCACTGCCTGGAGATCCCCCAGAATTACATCTGAACTCCAGACTACAGAGAGATAGCAGCTTTGGATGGTGGGCTCTGTTGCAGCGTTAGGCCCTGCTGAGGTCCCTTCCTCTGGCTGCACTCCTAAGAATTTCCCAAACTGAAGCTGGCAACCTTCCTAGCTGTCAGGTGATGCGCTGGCCATTCCTGAAAGCACCACACATACGTTTTCAAGGAAGACAAGAGTGTTGCCCAGGCCCAGCGCACTGACGTCATGTTCAGGTTTTCAGGCAGACGTGGCATCATGCATCACCGGACATCATTTCCAGTCCTGGGCCTCTCCATGGCAAGGAGCAGGGCTATTTTTGGGCAGGAACGCACAGGAACGGAGTTCCGGCTGGCTCCCGAGTTGGCCACGCCCAGCAGGAACTCATTAGCATAATAGGCCACACCCAACAGCAGGAACTCATTAGGATTGGCTACATTAGAGGTGTGTGGCCTAACATGCAAAGGAGTTCCTGCTACAAAAAAGGCCCTGGGTTTTGACAACAAACAAGGTAAACAGAATAACAAGCAAAAGGTGGGTGTGGCTGGATAACCACACTTCTGGCAACCTAATGTGCGGCCTAATGTGCTAATGAGCTGTGGTGGCAGGGGTGTGGCCTAATATGCTAATGAGTTTCTGGTGTTGGGTGTGGCCTATTATGCTAAAGAGTTCCTGCTGGGCTTTTTCTACAAAAAGAGCCCTGGAAGGAGAGATGGCAGAAGAGAGGGCCTAAGCAGTGGGAGGCCTCCCACGACAAGTGGGCAACTGGCACCCCCGTTGCCAAGGCACCGTCCTGTGTTCCTTGGAGCTTGTTTGCCTGCGCTTGCAAAGAGTCAATACCCGCTTTCTCCTCCCTCGCTAGAGCAGGAGGGGCTTCAGAAGTCCTGACTTTGTGTCTAGCTGTCTCTGCCACAGGTGGGCGGCTGTCTTGGAATTGCCCATTTGATAGAACTGCCCAAGACTGCGGGATTCTTCCTACCTTCCCCCCACCCCCATGGCAGCCTTTGGACTGGGCCGCCCACTTCCCATTCTCAACATTCCAAAAATGGCCACAGGGACAACAAAGTTGGAGCCTCCCACTGTAGAAGGCGATCCTTAAGAAACAGATGCTGTGATCATTTTTGGAATCCTTGCCGCAGGCCCTGATTGTCGGCGGTTCGACAAAGCAGACCAGAGAATTTTATTTTTACCCTTTCGGAAAACAATTATCCTCAGAAAGATAATTGTGAATCACTGGATTCTTGTCCGGAAATAAACCATGCAACGTGAGGAAGGAGTAGATAATCCATTTGCAACGTTTCGATGGGAAAGTTCATTCTAAGCTTGGACGTGCTTACATCATATAGTCGGAGGAGAGGAAATGGTTTTGATAAAATCCTGTAAATTTCACGTGACCTATATAAAATAGCCACATCCTAAACATCCCTGAATCTCTCAGAAGTGGGTTGTGTGAGGCAAACTAATCCTCCTGAAAGTGCTTTGGTGAGAATCTCAGAAACTGTATTTTGTCTTTTAACCTTACAATACATCTGCATGCCTTTCTGTGTCTGTTCATTTACATATGCAAGTATTTTTGTATCACTGTTCAGGGCTCTTTTTGTAGAAAAAGCCCAGCAGGAACTCATTAGCATAATAGGCCACACCCAACAGCAGGAACTCATTAGCATATTAGGCCACACCCCTGACAGCACAGCTCATTACCACATTAGGCTGCACCCCCATGTTGTCAGAAGTGTGGTCATCCAGCCACACCCACCTTTTGCTTCTTATTCTGTTTACCTTGTTTGTTGTCCAAACCCAGGGCTTTTTTGTAGCAGGAACTCCTTTGCATGTTAGGCCACACACCCCTAATGTAGCCAATCCTAATGAGTTCCTGCTGTTGGGTGTGGCCTATTATGCTAATGAGTTCCTGCTGGGCGTGGCCAACTCGGGAGCCAGCCGGAACTCCGTTCCTGTGCATTCCTGCCCAAATGACTGTGATCCTTTCATATTGAATTGTTTCAAGCATGGGTAGACTGATTGTAAATACCCCCACCCCCCAAATCCCCAGGTATTTCCCAACCCGGAGCTGGCAACCCTATCTGGCTGGGATATAAGATTTTCACTTGACCTCTGGAAAAAAATAAACTTCTGACTTCCCTTCAGTCAGAGGGCTGGTAACCCGTGGAGCTTGGTTACAGAAGAGAATAAACATCTCAGTATAGCTGTGTGGTTAATGTGCTGCTTTGGAAAAGGCAGAGACACTTATTTCCCACACATGCCTGTTTTAAAAGGAATGCTTTCCTCCCAGAGGGAGGCGTAATACACCATCACAACAGTGGTCAACAGTGGGAGGGCTTCTAATGTCCTGGCCCCACTGCTGGACCTCCTGATGGCACTGGTATTTCTGGCCACTGTGTGACACAGAGTGTTGGACTGGATGGGCCTTTGGCCTGATCCAACATTGGCGTCTCTTATGTTCTTATGTTCTTACAACCCTTCTCTGTGTTTCCCTGGAATGAGTGGCTACAAGAGACAGGGCCTTCTCAGTAGTGGCACCAAAGTTATACAACTCTTCCTTGAAGAACTTTGCTTCGCTTCCTCAGAACTGACTTTTCAGCCCCAGAATCAGCTGGTCTTGTTTCAGAGGCTTTGGGGAGAATAAACGTTCCTGCAGTTGGTTAGTCAAGTTTTGTCTGACGGCTATAATTTCTTGGGGTTTTTTACACTGTGCCGTAAACGACCACGTTTCCCCCAAAAATTATCCCACCCTCTCCCCCGAGGAGCTCAGGTCAGCACACATGCTTCTACCTCCTTCCATTTTATCAAGAACAACTCCATGGGGTAGGTGAGGCTCAGAGAGTGTTGTGAATGACCCAAGATCAACCAGCTAGCCCCACAGAGAAGAGCCTCTGCCAAATTTGCATGTAGAAGATCCCAGGTTAAATCCCCGGCAACTTCAGAGAAAAAGGACCAGACCTTCGCCTGAGATTCCGGTGAGCTGCTGCCAATCTGTGTAGACCAGAGGTGTCAAACTCATTTGTTACAAGGGCCGGATCGGACACAAATGTCACTTTGTCCAGGCCAGGCCATGTGTGCCATAAAACGTAATGCCAGGTGCCAGAGATATGAAGGACAACAGCTGGTGAGCTCCAAGTTGGTGTATACTCACTGCCAGGCCCCATGGGCTGGGCAGATGCTCCCACACTGTTTCACTGCTGCAGACGAGGTTGTTCTGCTGTGCTGAAGCTACAGTGTAGTGTAGTGTAGTGGGCTCTGCCCACTCCCTCCCTTGCATCAGTTGCTCGCGGGCCACATAAGAGCCCTGCACAGGCTGTTTCCGGCCCCCAGGCCTAAAGTTTGACACCCCTGGTGTAGACAATAATGACCTTGATGGGACCAGTGGGTGTTGACAATAATGACCTTGATGGGACCAGTGGTCTGATTCAGTATGAGGCAGCTTTGTGTGTGTTCCTGAGAGGGGATTTGAGCTTGGGAGATCCAAAGCTTCGTGTGTGTTCCTGCTGTCAGTCACCAGGAGAGGGGATTTGAGCTTGGGAGATCCAAGTTTGTCATCCATTGCTCTAACCATTGCACCACACTGGCTATCTTTTGAAATTCAGGAGGGTGTTGGTCTGAAACAACAGAACAAAGTCTGAGTCCAGTGGCACCTTTAAGACCAACAAAGTTTAATTGTGGGTATCAGCTTTCATGTGCAGGCACACTTCTTCAAACCTTGTTCTAGCTTTTTAAATGTAAGGGTGGTGGTGGTGGTGGTGGTGGTGGTGGTGTTGCCATCAAGTCACAGCTGACATGGTGACCCCATAAGGCTTTCCAGGCAAGAGAAATTCAGAGGTGATTTGCCATTGCCCACCTCTGCATCACTACCCTGGTATTCCTTGGTGGTCTCCCATCCAAATATTAACCAGGGCTGACCCTGCTTAGCTTCTGAG
>NW_015172063.1:203745-240854 GCF_001447785.1 Gekko japonicus | reverse complement strand
ACAGACGCTTCCGGACCCCAACAGAGCTCCGAGGCATTGCCAATGGAGGGGGAGGTGGGCCCCCTCGTCACAGCCGCTCTAACCGCCTGCACGACAGTGGCCATAGCGACCCTCCAGTGGCGGCAAGCCTGGCTGCAGTGGGAGGGGGCCTCTTTGTGCGCATGCACCATTGGGCGCTTGTGTGCATCCTGTGGAGACTTGGGGGAAAAAAACCTGTTCGGAACGGGACATGGGCGGCCGCCGGATGCCACGACCTACCACCGGAAACACGATCAGGCGCCCGCCCTTGCCCTGCGGTTTCCGGAAACGAGTACCTCGTAGGTACTAGTTTTTTACCCTGCATCTTCGGCGGGAAGCCTCGAGTTCGCCACGGGAGCTCTACGCTGCCCAGATCTGGCGCTGTGATCGCGCCCGGAAAATCCGCCTATCTTCCGTCTCTGTAGCGTGGCTAATGCTCCGTGTGACCGCAGCCCATATTTATTTAAAATATTTCTACCATGCCCTCTCAGTGTCTCTCACTGGGAAGCTTCGACCTTAGCAGCTAAATCAATAAGAGCAAACAGGAACAAAAATCAAACAATCAAAAACTGAATCAGCCATAAAAATAGAAAATTCCATCACATGACCCGCGGCAATAAAATCAATAAAAATCAGACAGGGTAAAACTACTAGCAGAGGAAGGAAGTAATAACACAGTAAATAGACCAGATACAGTGAAGGAAGAAAAAAATCAGCACAAAGATCCTGATCAAAATGAAAATACAAAGGGAAACTGGGGGAAAAACCAGAAATTGGAATCAGTAGAAATCAAAGTCAACAGAAATTCTGGGAGAATAAGAAAATGTTTTTTTGCCAAGCACCTAAAGACCCACAACCTTGGTTCCAGGTACACCGCTGTAGAGAGGGAATGCCACAGTTGATATGCCACCACTGAAAAGGCCCTGCATCTGTGGCTCTCATTCAAATAAATTGTGAACATGGGGGCACACAACAACAGTTCCACTGTAGCTTGTCTGAAATGACAGGCAGGCAGGCTTATCTGGGAAGAGGCAGTCTTTCGAGTATTCTTCTCCCAGCCTATTCAGGGCTTTTTGGGGCAACAGCCACTATTGCTCATCTGAGTCCCCCTTCAAGAGTCAAGCACAACCAAAGGAAAAGAAAAAGGACTACACTACAGGCTTGTTCTGACAGAGTGTCTGTTTGTGTCACAGCGTTGCCAACCTCCAGGTGGGGTCTGGAGAACTAGAATTACAAGTGACCGCCAGACAACAGAGATCGGTCCCCCTGGAGGAAATGACTGCTGTGAAGGGTACACTGTATGGCACTATCTATACCCCACTAAGGTCCTTCCAGGGGTCATTTCCTGCAGGAGCGCACAGGAGCAGAGCTCCGGCAGTAAAGAGCCCAGGGGGCGGGCACATGCAACAAGCCCCACCCCCTGCTCCCAGCAGCCCTCAGTCAGAGTAAGAAGCAGCCAGGTAAATTGCAGAGCCCCCTCCCGGCCCCCGGTCCAAAACAGTCCAGTGGCACCTTTAAGACCAAGTTTTATTCAGGTACAAGCTCTCCCTCCTCTGCGAGGGACAGATCTGCACGTCCCCTCCCCCCAATAGCTAGCAATCCAAAACAGTCCAGTGGAGCCTGAGCGGAGAGTGTTGCCTTCTGACACACTTCCGGTGATGTCAGGGGTGGGGCACATGCAAGTAAGTTATGCTAATGAGTTGTGCTAATGAGCTCCTGCACCTCTTTTGCTAGGAAATGACCCCTGGTCCTTCCCCTCCCCAGGGTCCACCCCCCGCCCATCTCCAGGAATTTTCCAACCCAGAGTTGGCAACCCTGTGGCACCTATAAACTGTGTTGGTTCTAAAACAGAGCACACCCAACAGCAGCACTGGCAGGCAGTGTTGACCACAGTTACCATTTATGGCTGCCAACCTCCAGGTGGCGCCTGGAGATCTGCCGCTTTTACAGTCCTGATGGCCAAGATCAGTTCCCCATAAGAAAACGGGTGCTTTGGAGGGTGGACCCTGTGCCATTATACTCAGCCGGGGTCCCGGTCCTCCCCAAGCCCTGCCCAGGCGCCATCTCCCAGAACTCCAGGCAATGCTCCCTCTAAGCTGTGGAGTCTTGTGGGCAAAAATTCTACTTTGTGAGCTACTGGCCTTAAAGTTGTGAGCCAGCAATTTTGCTACTGCATGAATTAGTTTGCTCTGGAGCCATCCCTTCCTGAACTAAGACAAAAATCTGAGCTGGAGGCTAAAAAACTGTGAGCTCGCTCACACTAATTCATCTTAGAGGGAACACTGACTCCAGGTATCTCCCAACCCAGGACTGGCAATCCTATCTACCATTCCCAAATTTCAGTGTGGAGAGAGCCAGTTTGGTGTAGTGGTTAGGAGCGCAGACGCTAGCCCAGGTTTGATTCCCCACTCCTCCATGTGCAGCTGATGTCCAACAGGAACAGCTCCCCGCCCTCCTCTAAGTGACAGCCCTTCAAAGACTTATTGGTATAGCCCTTAATACGTCTCCAGAACTTTCCCAATCTGGAGTTGGCAACCCTGGTTGAACAATTTTTCCCTGCAGTGCTAGCTTTCTACTTGTGTGGAAATGTTTCTTGTGAAAGAACATTCAGCGTTGGAATCTCCCATCTGTAAGTGGCACATTCCATTCTACCACCATGTTAGGGTCACCAACCTCCAGGTGATGGCTGGAGATCTCCCCCTAAGGGACCGCCTTTCTCCACATGTTTCTCGAGAGCACTAAGATCTGGATAACAAAATCAACTGTTTCTTCCAGGACCGAAAGAGGCCAGGTTGGCTACAATGAGGGCCAGGGCCTTCTCCGTGGTGGCCCCTCACTGGTGGAATGAGCTCCTGGATACGGTTGCCAAATGGGCCCGGGGGGCGGGGAATCCCCCGCTTTGGTGGCCCAATTTCCGCGGCGGCGGAATCGGGCCCCAGGGGGAACTCCGCCCCCAAAGCTGCGTCACCAGAGGTGACGCAGCCACACTGCTCACGTTGGGGGCGTGGCCCAGATCGTCAGGGGGGAACCCTATGGTTTCCCCCCGATGATCTGGGGCACACCCCCAATGTGAGTGACGTGTCTGCATCACCTCCGGGGATGTAAAACGGAGGTCTTCCACCAGGCTTTCAAGTAGGGTGCCGCCTCGACTTTATGGCCCTGGCCCTAACATCAGAGATCGATTTAGGGGGGATCGTGGGGGATCGCAGTTCCCCCGGGTGAGGTGCGGGGGGTGGGGCACACAACGAAGCCCCACCCCCTGCTTCCAGCCGCCCCGCTTCCAGCCCTCATTCAGCCAGGAGGAGGCAGGAGATGAGGGAGGGTAAGTTGTTTCCTCCCCGCCTCTCCCCACCCCTGCCTGCCTGGGGCCAGGGAGGGCCTTGGCGGGGCTTCCTTGCACTCCCGCCAGCCTTGCAGGTCCACCGCCAGGCCCCTGATGTCAGGGGGTGTGGCATATGCTAATGAGTTATGCTAATGAGTTCCCCTAGCTCTTTTTCTACGAAACGACCCCTGCCTAACATCAACACCACCAACAACCTGGCGTTAACATCAGCACCACCGACAGCTGGAAGTTTAACAGCTTGGCAGGAGCCTGGAGTGACAACAGAATTCAGTGATAACAGAATGTCGCCATCTTGTAATAACATCATGTGCTGTGTAACGTGACGGTTTAATACCTAAACTTATTTTAATGTTGTTTATATTGGAATTTTAATGTATATTTATAGTGGATTTCCCCCCGCTTTGGAGGCCCAGAAGTTGGGCTATATGTCCTTTTGCCCCAAATCCCGCTCTCCTGAGGCTCCAGCCCCAAATATCCAGGTATTTCCCAACCCGGAGCTGGCAACCTTACACCTGACGTGCATAAGCCAGGCATGCCCTACCTTACTGCTGAAACAGCAGCCAAGGTGTTTCAACAGAAGTTTAAAAACGGAACCAAAGAGCTACAGTGCCACTCCCCTCCCCAAGGGGGGAAAAAAAACCCCTTCTAAAAATGACAAACAGTAGCACAACAAAATTATTTCTAACTATAGATGGTTGGAAATGGACTGCCAATACAGGATAGTGGTAACGGCCTATGGGAAGGATCACATCCAGGGGGTGCAAAGTGCCATCAAGTCACAGCTTTTCCCCCCGCTTTGGAGGCCCAATTTCTGCCGCGGTGGAATCGGGCCCTGGGGGAAACCCCGCCCCGGCGTGCACGTCATCCGGATGTGACGTGATGACGCCGGGCACACTGGGGACGGGGCCACAGCCATTTGAGGGGAAAACATAGAGTTTTCCCCTCAAATGGAAGTGGCCCCGCCCCCAGTGTGCCCGGTGTCATCACGTCACATCTGGATGACGTGCATGCGGCGCGCGCGCTGACGCCGCCGAACGGGAGACCCCCGCCGCCAGGTAAAAACAATTTGGCAACCCTAGGGTCAACCCTGCTTCGCTTCCAAGATCTGTTGAGACTGGAATCTCCCTAGGCCATCCAGGTCAGTATCTTGCTTACAGACCTGGGAACCAATGAATCGAAATGTCAGCCATGTTGTCACATGGCTTGCTCTTGTGATCCACACTCACTCATCATTTCTTTTCCGTTTCCCTCAAGATGCCAAGGAAGGCATCTGTTAGATTGCATTTTTCTCTCTTTCTGAGGGGAGAAACGTTCCCTCCCTGCCGCCTACTCGAGAACCCTGCGTCGAGACTAGCAGTGTCAAATATGGCTCGGGAGACCCTGGCCCCAGCTCCTGCCAACCTAGAAGTTCGACAGCAAGAAATTGCAAGTAGATAAATAGGCAAGAGCGTTCCGTGCGCCTTGGTGTTTAGTCATGCCGGCCACATGACCATGGAAACGTCTTCAGACAGTGCTGGCTCTTCGGCTTTGAAACGGAGATGAGCACCGCAACCCTAGAGTCGGATTTGACTGGCTTTCGAGCAAGGGAACCTTTACCTTTAAACATGCATAGGATTGGAGTGGGATGGCCTCTTGGAGGACATTGTTCTCCACCAAAGGAAGACTCAGGAGAATAAGGGAATCATAGGTATCTACCCACTGTGTTCCATTCACCTGTTTATGGAGTCATACCAAGTCAGCTTCAACCTTTCCTCCATGGTTTCACTCATTATACTGTAGCCATAAGCAGTCATCGTTTTTCTTTTAACACCAAAGCTATTTTAGAAAGAACTGTTGAATACAAGGTGAGCAACCCAAGACAGTTCAACAAGCAAGCAAGAAAAAGAAATTGCTACAAGCATCCTCTTATTAGAAACACGACCCCAGCTGGACTCCGGGGCAAGTGATGCTCTGTATTTTTGGTGCTTGGGGGGGGGGTCAATAGTGTGAGGCTTCTAGTGTCCTGGCCCCACTGCTGGACCTCCTGATATCACCTGGTATTTTTGGCCACTGTGTGACAGAGTGTTGGACTGGATGGGCCATTGGCCTGATCCAACATTGGCCTCTCTTATGTTCTTATGTAACAGCATTCCGTGCGCCTCAGCGTTTAGTCATGCCGGCCACATGACCACAGAGAAGTCTTTGGACAGCGCTGGCTCTTCGGCTTGCAAACGGAGATGAGCACTGCACCCCTAGAGTCGGATCCGATTTCCGACTGGCTTTCGAGCAAGGGAAACCTTCACCTTTACCTTTATAACCCATTCGAATGTAACCTTTTGACAAACCTGTGCCAGAAGCCCCATAAAGCAGTACACAAGTAGGCCTTATCAATCCCCAAAGATGCTGAAAACTAAATTGCTGTGCTTCTGGAGCCCGCATTACCATTTGCGGTCAATGGCAAAAGCTAAATGCACACTGAAGGTACGATTAGGGGCCTCCCGTTTGCTATCTTGCGAGGAATAAGATTAACCTTCTCATTATAGAAAAACCTATGCCACAGAACTCGGGCCCAGAAGTACCGCTGAGTAAATGGCATTGTTAGCCAGGAGATAAAAATGTAAGCTAGCCTGGCATACAAAACGGCATAAACAATAGGGGGTGGGGTGGGGGAATGACTTCAGTGAAGGCGGGCGAGCGGATCACGCGGCCCCCCGTCCTTCCTCGGGTCCATAAGATCAGCTCGTACACAGAGGAGGCAAAGGGAACGCAGGCGGGCACTGAGAACAGCACAAAAGCGGGTTCCTCTTGCTAACAAAGCAATAAAAGGGGTCTATTTCGAGCCCAGCGCTCACACCCAGGCACTGCCACCCACGCTGCTCCCATTCATGGCCCCTCAGCCTGTCTTACTGTGGATAGGCGCGGAACAACGGGCTGGTGAGCCGGGGACACCAATTAGGACGGTAATCCTCCAACCTGTATCCTGTGCGAGGGTTACTCATGGGCTGCGAGAAGGAGGCTCATTTCGATAATTGACAGTCGCTGTGTGCCCAGAGTGCCTGCCCACAGAAGCGGTGGCCCGCTGTGCCTCTGCCATTATTCCTCGCTCCATTTTTTAACCTCCTTCCGCTCAGGCTGTGCTGGCAGAGGATAAATCTACCGTACCTCTGCCTCTGGTGCAGTTAGATCATTGTCACTTCCGATGCTGAGGGCGCAATGCCTAGCCATCCTCTTGAGGAAGTCGCTTGATGTGACTTGGCATGAGTTACCGTGCTCTGCTTCCGTCCTGCCAATCCAGGGTATCCAACTTCCAGAGATTTGGGGGGGTGCAGCCTGGGAAGCCAGGTTCTGGAGAGGGGAGGGAGTTCAGTGGGGGTATAATGCCATAGAGTCTACCTTCCAAAGCAGGTTTTCTTCCTCCAGGGGAACTGATCTCTGTCGTCTGGAGATGAGCTATAATTCCAGAGGATCTCCAGGCCCCACCTGGAGGCTGGCAACTTTCTTCTAATCAGAAGCCATCCCCAAGGCAGTGGTTTAAAAACTAAGGTGAGGAACAGGGTTGCCAGTCTCCAGGTGGTGTGACAAAAAAATGGCTATACAGTGGGTGTGATATACTATATCTGGAAAACACTGAAAAATGAGTCTTATGCTGTGCTGCTGGAGAAGACTCTTCAAATACTTCAAGAAAGCAATCATGTCCCCCCTCAATCTCCTCTTTTCCAGACTGCACGTTCCTGGGTCCCTCAGCCTTTCCTCATAGGGCTCGGTTTCCAGGCCCCCGATCACCCTCATCACTCTCCTCTGCACGCGCTCCATTCTGTCCACATCCTTTTTGAAGTCAGGCCTCCAGTACTGCACACAATGCTCCAGGTGTGGCCTAGTACATCCCCAGTTAGCACATCAAGACAAAACAGAATCCGTTCCCCTGACATCTAGTTTTTATAAAGCACAAGATGGGTGAAACACCAGTTCACCTTCCTGCATAGCCATCTCTGTCCAAAAGCTGGATACTAGTGTATGATCATCTGCCTGTTTATCACACCTACACACTGACAGAGGAAGAATGGGTGAAAAGCCCTAGAAGTGAAAAGCACATATGAATCTGGGTCTATGTATAGGAAGTGCATCTAGGGAAAGTCAATCTACAGCCTGGCTTTCTTGGTTCCCCCCACACTGACTCACCGCAAAACCCAGGAGCTGAAGAAACCTATTCACCCTATCCTGGCCCATCTCTGACATTCTCAGGTTAATGGTAATCCATGTGCTAGGAGAAGCTGAAGGCAGCCGGAAAGGAGGAAGACCCAACATGAGGTGAATTGACTCCATAAAGGAAGCCATGGCCTTCAGCTTGCAAGATCTGGGAAGAAAGGTTGGTAATGACAGGATGTTTTGGAGGTCATTGATTCACAGAGTCGCTCTAAGTGCGAAGGGACTTGACAGCAGGTAACATACACATGTGCTGGAGAACCAATGTGGTGCAGACGTTAGATCAGAACGGGAGTTAATCCTTCCATACCTCCAGCTATGAATCTCATTGGGTGAATTAGGCCCTTTTACTCTTATGCTTTGGAAGGAGCTGCGGGTGGCTCCAGTGGTTAAGACACTGAACTGCAGGCTGTCGAAGGTCAGTAGTTCAGCAGTTCGAGACCCAGGGTGCCGCATGACGGAGTGAGCTCCCGTCTCTAGTTCCAGCTCCTGCCAACCTAGCAGTTCAAAAGCAAGAAATTGCAAGTAGATAAATAGGTACCACTTCGGTGGGAAGGTAACAGTGTTCCGTGCGCCTTGGTGTCTAGTCATGCCGGCCACATGACCACGGAAACATCTTCGGACAGCGCTGGCTCTTCGGCTTTGAAACGGAGATGAGCACCGCAACCCTAGAGTCAGACTCAACTGGCTTTTGAGCAAGGGAACCTTTACCTTTACCCTTACGCTTCAGCGGGAGGGCGGGGTAGAGATTTAATAAATTAATAGATAAAACACTCTTTTTCAGCCTAAACCTACCTCACAGAGGTCAGAAAGGGTAGTGTCGCTGACCCTCAGGAGATTCCCCCAGAGCTACAACTGATCTCCAGGCTACAGAGAGTAGCCCTCCTGGAGAAAACGGCTGCTTTGGAGGGGGGACCATATGACATTATGCCCCTCTGAGGACCCTCCCCCCCAAAAAACTCCACCCTCCCTAGGCTCCACCCCCAAAACCTCCAGGAATTTCCCAGCATAGAGTTGGCAACACTATGGGGGATAGTGGGGGAACCATGTAAGGTAGCCTGCGCTCCTTGTAGAGAGAACACGATCAAACTGGGGGGGGGGGGAAACACCAGTGTGCCATAATGGCTAGAGTGTCAGAGCAGAACCTCAGGGAGGACCTACTGTTCTAGAGTCACACCCTCTCATCATAACTTACCTCACGGGGTTGTTGTGAGGCTAAACTTCGGGAGACAAAACCCATGTCTGGTACCCTGAGCTCTTCGGAGGAAGGATGGGATAAAAATTTAACTCAGTTCATTCCCCTCCTATAGCCTGTGCGCACCTGGCGAAACGGAGAGCTGAGGAAGACTGATCGTCTGTCTTAAGCCAGTGCTGTTATTCACTTTGCCTTCCGGCAAACAAGTTACAGCAACTCAAGTCCACCCATTTTGCTCCACTGCTGAGCAAGGTTCAGTCTCTGGGCTTCCCCACGGTGGAAGCCAAGAGTCTACCTGCTACACCCCTCTGGCTCTCTTGCCCAGTAATAGCTTTTAATATCTCCTTTAAGGGAAGATGCTGAAGAACAGGGCTATTTTGGGGCAGGAACGCACAGGAACGGAGTTCCGGCTGGCTCCCGAGTTGGCCACGCCCAGCAGGAACTCATTAGCATAATAGGCCACACCCAACAGCAGAAACTCATTAGGATTGGCTACATTAGGGGTGTGTGGCCTAACATGCAAAGGAGTTCCTGCTACAAAAAAGCCCTGGGTTTTGACAATAAACAAGGTAAACAGAATAAGAAGGGAAAGGTGGGTGTGGCTGGATGACCACACTTCTGGTAACATGGGGGTGTGGCCTAATGCGCTAATGAGCTGTGCTGTCAGGGGTGTGGCCCAATATGCTAATGAGTTCCTGCTGTTTGGTGTGGCCTATTATGCTAATGAGTTCCTGCTGGGCTTTTTCTACAAAAAGAGCCCTGCTGAAGAACATTAAAAGCATGAGATCAGCCACACGGGACCAGACCAATGAGCCATCTAGCCCAGTATCCTGTTTCCAATAGTAGTGACCAGTCAGATACTACAGGGAGGCCCACAAGGAGGCCTTGGAGATTAGGGGGTAGTGCCAGGGGAGGGTGGAGTTTGTGGAGGGAGCTCAGGAGGGAGTCTATGCCATAGAGTTTGGGTTGCCAACCTACAGGCAGCACCTGGCCATCTTCCACTATTACAGTTGTTCTCCAGGCAACCAAGAGCAGTTCCCCTGGATAAAATGGCTGCTTTGGAGGGTGGACTCTATGGTATTATATACGTCACTGAGGTTCCTCCTCCTCTCCAAACCCCGCCCTCCACACCCTCCCAAATCTCTAGGTATTTCCCAATCCAAAACTGGCAATGCTACACACAGTTCACCCTCTGAAGCCACAATTTCCTCCTGGGAAATTGACCAGGAGGTTGGCCATCCTGGGCAAACTTCAGTCCTCTCACAGGTTGGGTGCTCCCCACCAAAAGACAATCAGAGAGGCATTTTGCCTCTGAACCCAGAAGCCCCACTTAGCTTTCATGGCTAACAGCAGGGCTATTTGGGGGCAGGAACAGTTCCGGCTGGCTCCTGAGTTGGCCACGCCCAGCAGGATCTCATTAGCATAATAGGCCACACCCAACAACAGGAACTCATTAGAATTGGCAACATTAGGGGTGTGTGGCCTAACATGCAAAGGAGTTCCTGCTACAAAAAAAGCCCTGGCTTTTGACAACAAACAAGGTAAACGGAATAAGAAGCAAAAGGTGGGTGTGGCTGGATGACCACACTTCTGGTAGCATGGGGGTGTGGCCTAATATGCTAATATGCAGGGGTCTTGTTGTAGAAAAAGAGCTGCCGGAGCTCATTAGCATAACTCATTAGCATAACTTATTTGCATATGCCACGCCCCCTGACATCACCGGAAGTGACAGAAGGCCACACCCCCTGACATCACCGGAAGTGTGTCAGAAGGCCCGGCTACTTACCCTCCTGCTTCATCCTCATTCCCAAACGGAATGAGGATCGAAGCAGAGGGCGGGGTAAAGAAGGGGGCGGGGCTTCACCACGTGACCGCCCCGCCCCCTAGAGGTTCTCTTCCGGAGCTCCGTACCTGAGAGCTCCCCCCCGACTAGAGCCCTGCTAATATGCTGTGCTATCAGGGGTTTGGCCTAATATGCTAATGAGTTTCTGCTGTTGGATATGGCCTATTATGCTAATGAGTTCCTGCTGGGCTTTTTCTACAAAAAAAGCCCTGGCTAACAGCCAATAATAGACTAATCCTTCCCAGATCTGTACCACCCCCTCACAACACCTGATAGTAGTGAGTTCCGTTGTGTGAAGCTGTACTTTTGTTTTGTCTACCATGAATTTCCCACTAATCAGTTTCACATTAGTCCTGTTCACATGCTATAGTGTACTTGTGTACATCTGTTTTTAAGAAAGAGCTAACGCCTGTTCACTTTATGAATTAAACTGGGGATCAGTACCTGGACAAATGCAGGGTTTCACATGTTTAGCTGTACATGCGTTGACTGTAATGTGAGAATTACTCAACACATGTACAATCAAATGTATATGGTACATGGATTGTACATGCGTTCACTGTAACGTATGAACTGGGCTAGAGTGACCTGGAGCTCTAAGATGAATAGAGAAAGAGAAAAGTGTCTACTTATTAATGTTCTCTAACCCTGTATAATTTGGTAGACCTCGGTCATGGCCAGTGTTCCCTCTAAGCTGAGTTAGTGTGAGCTAGCTCACAGTTTTTTAGCCTCCAGCTCACACATTTTTCTCTTAGCTCAGAAAGGATGGCTCCAGAGCAAACTAGTCTGTGCAGTGGCCAAATCCCTCACTCACAACTTTAACACCAGTAGCTCACAAAGTAGAATTTTTGCTCACAAGACTCCACAGTTTAGAGGGAACATTGGTCATGGCACCCCTCAGTCGCCTTTTTTTCTCAGCTAAACTGCCCCAGATGCTTAGGCTTGTCTTATGGGGCAGGCTCTCCATCCCTGTGATGGTTGCTGTTTCCAGAACTTGTTCCAGCTCTTCAGTATCCTTTTTGAGATGTGGCAACCCCACAACTACACACCATAGTCCACTAGGGACTTGTATAGGAGCACTGGTATACTGATCATTTCATTAACTCAGGAATAGACGCTGCATTTCGAAAAGGAGAGATTCTGGGCCTCAAGTCAGCCTGGAAGCCTTACTTCTGAACCGGTGGTCAACCAGATGACACTTCAAGGGGGAAAAGACACCCTGTATTCCATTTATATTCAGTTATTTCAATAAGAAACCCGCCTCAGACCAAATCATTATCCAAAACCCCAAAGAGCCAACCCCACAACACTTTTGTAGGTGAGGCGGGAAATCCATATGTCATTCCCTCATTCCACCCCCATCCCTTGGGCAGTGAAAGTAACCAGTTCCTACACTGCTGTCCCGAAAGAGTGGTCCGAACTCACCCCTGAGGCAGTTGCTTCTGACTAATTATAGGGTAAGCCTTGAAGGTGTGTTGAATTCTCTAGCCTTTCATTACACTGTGTGTATTTTTGTCCAGCTTTTTTCCCCTCTCAAAATAGTGGTTCTGCGCAATTTGGGTAGCTTCCCCCCCCCAACAGGAAAAACCCATAACGCACATCCTACTTTTCAAGGCCTTTTAAGCCCTTGGTCACATTTCATCCCATTTTAATCACTATTCAGTCCTTCCTCGGTCCCAACTTTGGTTCCCTTCTTCTCCCATCCCGGGTATGAGACACGCTTTAAGGACGATCCAGCAAGTGTGGTAAACGTTTCAAACAAACAGCACAACCACAAGTTCCCAGTCAGTGTTAGATGCGCCATTCTTTTTAGTGTCACGCAAGACTGCAGTCCAAACAGAACACACAAATTAACTGATGGCATCTCCGGTGGGTATACTCAAAATACGTTTTCTCTCTCTTCCTCACCACATACACAGAGCAGCCCAACGCGATGTGGCCTGGGACGTCCCTGTGTAACCCACACAACACATCCCCAACACACATGCACCCCTTGCTCTGCAAAATAGGCCACCCCTCCAGAGGGTGAGTGAAATTTCGTTAGCGTTTTTTAGGTCACCCGGCTTGCGCTTGACTGCCTTCTATTTATAGAGGGGGGGGGAAGAGGTACCCTGCGAGACCAGGGAAGGGGGGGAAAGAGGGCATGGGGGTGGGCAAAATACAAGTGGACAAGAAGAAGGTATGTCATAATGACTCGATAACTTGATGCCCTTTGGGTCCAAAGAGGAGGCCTACGTAAGGCATTTGGTCAGTAGTTAACCATTTGCACATGAGAGTCAGTCATACATCTACAGTATCTCAAACTTGTGATTAACTCACAGTTGTTGTGGAAGGGGAGGCTGGTTGACTACTATATAGCTCTCGCCATCTGAATCTAGGGTGGCTAGAGATCTCCTGGGATTTCGATCTCCACAAGACAGAGATCAGTTCACCTGGAGAGATTGCCCAATCTGGAAGGTGGCCTCTATGGCATTAGGCCCCATTCAAGTCCATCCCCCTGTGCAAACATGGCCCCCCTCAGGCTCCAGGTATCTCCCAACCTGAAGCTAGCAACAGTGGGAGGGCTTCTGGTGTCCTGACCCCACTGCTGGACCTCCTGATGGCACTGGTATTTCTGGCCACTGTGTGATACAGAGTGTTGGACTGGATGGGCCTTTGGCCTGATCCAACATTGGCATCTCTTATGTTCTTATGTTCTAACCCTGTATGAATCCCCTTTTTAAAAATAATTCCAGGAAGCAGCCAAAGGGAAAGTCTCTGTGCCCTTTTTGTTGGCCCTCCCGGTCAACTGGTTAGCTGCTGCAGGAAACAGGATGCTGGGCTAGATGGACCACTGGACTGATCCAGCAAGGCTTTTCTTATGTCCATGTTAAATCGACTGCAGGAAAACAACACAAGAACCCAGTGGCGCCCGAAAGGCTAAGAAAATTTATTGTACAATGAGCTTTCATTTGGAGGACTGCGGAAGTAAGTTCTGCCGCATGAAACCTCATGCTGAAATACATTTTGATAGTCTTTAAGGTTCCTCTGGACTTCCATTTTATGTCAGAGCACCTTCCCTACGAGGAAAAACTAAAGAGCAGAAGCTTTTAAATTAAAAAGAAAGCGAGAAAATTAAAGCTGACTGAAGGGAGATATTGTAGAAGTTTGCAACAATTCCATACGGAACGTTGAAATCAAAACAGAAGTTCTGTCACAGAGACACTCAATGAAGATGACTGGCAATACTCTTAGGGCAGACCAAAGCAAGTATTGTATTTGCAGCACATAATTAATGGGTGAAATTAGTCACCGCAAGACACAGGGATGGCCAGTTGCTTAAGAAATGATCAGGGAGGAAATGTTCATCACCAACCATTAGCCACAATATGCTAGGAACAAAACCATTATTGGTATGCCACACCTGAGAACTTCCTAGGAACAGTGTTGAAGGATGGGTACAGATGTAGAAAAATGTATGTACCTCCAATGTGAAACCGTATGCCCAATCTATTGCTCCGGATTGCAAGACTAGATCTAATGGGTGGAAATTACAAGGGAGTCGATACCGACTGAATATCAGGAGAAACTTCCTAACTGTAAGAGTGGTTGAGCAGTGGACCAGACTGCCTCGGGAGGTGGTGGATGCTCCTTCGCTGGATGACCATCTTTCGGGTATGTTGTAGGGCTATCTTTTGGCTATGCTCCTGCAGAGTGCAGGGGGTTGGACTAGGTGACCTGCAAGGTCCCTTCCAACTCTAACATTCTATGATTCTATGAAAAGGGTATTTGTGAGAGGGGATTCGATCTACTGTAGATGAGAGTGTGGGTGTGTGCGTGTGTGAAGTTGGTGGGATGTTGCCTAAATGAAGACCAGAATTGTTTGTTGGGGTGTGACAGAAAAGTGTCTTTTGGAAGTTATGCTGTCTAGGGTTGCCAGCTCTGGGTTAGGAAATTCCTGGAGATTTGGGGCACAGCGTGGGGAGGTGGCAAAGCTACGGAGGTATAAAGCTGTAGACTCCACCCTCCAAAGCAGCCATTTTCTCCAGGGAACTGATCTGTATTGTCCGGCAGGTCAGTTGTAATTGTGGGAGATCTCCAGGGCCCTACCTGGAGTTTGGCAACTCTAGCTAGGATTGTGTGATGGGTGTGCACAGAGACAAGTGGGGGCTCTGCTCCCCATCATAAATTTACTGATTTGTAGGGATGCCAACCTCCAGGTGAGACCTGGGTACCCCCCCCTTGGAATTACACCTAATCCCCAGACTACAGAGATCTGTTCCCCTGGAGAAAATGGATGCTTTGGAGAGGGGACTCTATTGGCATTGTACCCCACTGAGGTCCCTGTCCTCCCCAGGCTCCATCCCCAGATTTCCTGGAATTTCCCAACATGGAGCTGGCAACCCTACTCCCCCATCCCCTGCCAGTGGCCAGGGGCAGACGTGGCAACCCTAATTCTGACACATTCACACTTTCAACTAATTGACAAGAGGTCTAAGTGATCAGGTGGCACACACACACCCCATTACATATGCAGACACCCTTGATGGTGAGTGTGAGGGAGGAGGAAATTCAAAGGTCAACAAGAGTGTGTTTTGAAAACTATGGCAATGGAGAAATTCAAGTGAATTGAGTTCTGAGGTACCTTTGGACTTCAAACACATTGAATTCCACCTTTGACAAAACCTCATTATGAAGTACACAATCCAAGAATACACACACACACGGCCAAATTTTGCTAACTAACCGAAAGCTGCACACTCTCACTTCCTTTCTAATCCCTACAATGGAAGGCTTAAGAGACTCTAAATGCTGCGAACAGATGTACATACGAGAGTACAGCCTCTTTTAATGTCTACATTAAATCCTCTACAAAATCCTCAACCCTGAAGCATGACTACACAAGCAACCAGGACACAAACCTTGTTTAAGTACAGTCCTGCACAACACACGTCATTGGATCCGCTGACACACAGTCTCACACAACACCCTGGGTTCGGGTTCTTCCCCCAGCACACATACAAATACCATCAGCCTCACATCCAAATCACATTATGTTCCTCCTCCCCCACACTTAATACCCAGACACACATGGTCTCTCCTGAGCACAAATTCAGTCAGACATCCTTGCAGGCACGCTTTGAGGAACAGGCACGAGCAAGTCTGTCATATTGTCTCTGTCCTCACATAATTGTCAGCAATATTAGCCTTCTGCTCTGTTACCTATCGGACTCCCTCAGCAGTTTCACACTGTGTATGACACACACACGGAAGCACAAAACTCCTAATGAACAACATCACAATTCTGATGCGCACACTTTTGCCCAAAACACACTCCCTCTGCCATACGAAATACCACAACCTCTCACAACTCCATGGCGACACACACACCATCCCCCACATGCCTGTGGTTTGTCTCAGTGACCTC
Organism: Gekko japonicus; assembly: GCF_001447785.1. NCBI lineage: Eukaryota > Metazoa > Chordata > Lepidosauria > Squamata > Gekkonidae > Gekko > Gekko japonicus. Next base: position 224,866 of record NW_015172063.1, on the reverse strand, counting down.
TGGGGCGACACCCAGTTATGTTACTTACACACATGCACAGCCCTGTCAATTAATTGTGGTCAAAACACACCCAACACCCTCTTCTTTTTGCCTGGCCGGTTATGGAGCCCTTTCTCATATATGCCTGACTGTACAGCGCTTGGGTTCCCTTCGGATATGTTCATCCTTCACACCATTCCACAAACATAATCCTGCCAATTCAACAGCAACATATAAGCACATATGTGCCAAATACCCCACATGCACAAACTGTCCTCTTGTAGACCAATGCACACATAACGTATTCCCCCCTCTACCCCAGAGCTGCATCAATCATCAACTCACCCTCTCTCTCTCTCTCTCTCTCAGACACACACACACATACACACTTAATTTGGGGCATATAATGCACACACATATGTACACAGTATAAGCGTGGCCTCCTCCCCACAGCGGCCTCTCACAAATGCACTCTCTCCTCACAATGCACGTATCTGGATTCGCACGATCGCCCCCCAAATCCTGCATCTCTGCCTATCCCCGCACATCATTCACTCCCAACACACTCATTTAATAACATCTCCCTACACACACATAAGCCAGGTTCTAACCTTTCGCCCACCTACACACACAGTCACAACGGCACAAATCATCATTCATAACCCATCCTCATTCTCTTTTACCTGCTTTCTCGGAAGACATCTCTGCTGCTCTCGACGTGGCTTCCATGAGGGGGGGGGGGAGACCCAGCAGAGGGAGAGAAGAAAAACCTCTGCGTCACCCCCCCAATAAAGCTCCCTCCCCGCCTCCTGTCTGCTTTGCCCCTCTCCCTTCCCTGAAGGAGCCACGCGGTCCTTTGCCTGACTGCAAAGATGCTCTTCCCAATGATGAGAAGCAATGGAACAGAAAAAGACACACACAAAGGGGGGGAATTTAAAGGGACAGGCAAGCCTCTTGCTGCCCTTTAAGGCGACCACACGATATGAACACCGTCTTCCAAACCCTTCACCTATTCCCAGAATATACTGTCACCCCCACCATTCCAGATTTGGGGCAAAGGGTTGCCAGCGATCTTTTAAGGGCCAAAAGTATTCAAAAGCCATCCACGCCATACCTTTTCCCTTCATGAAAGCAATCCCCAACTACCCTCAAATAGGGCAATTGCAGATATGGTCTTCAGCACTTCCCGCTGCAGCTGCCAGACGCATAATCAATTTCCCGCTCGCCTATTACAGAGCCGCTGTGGTGGTGTCTCAGTTCGGAGTCTCAGAGTAAAAAAACTGGGAGTCCAAATCCGTACTCGGCCGTGAAGCTCCCAGGAAGGGGGTCCATGGGTCTGTCACGTTATGTAGCTTACGTTGCAGGTTGTTGTAGGGGAAGATGGGAGACCGGTGACCCACTTTTGCTGTCCTGCGTTCCTTGAAGGGACAACAGGGGGATATGCAGTAAATGGATTTGGGTCATGCCACATGAGATTCCGTGGGGTTCCTATATGAACGTTCCTCTCCCCTGACTACAACTCTAACTTACAAGTAACAAAGGCTGCCAAGGAATTAGGGCCTGGATTGAGCCTCAGTCCTCTGTTAAATCTATGTTACTTTAATTTCTATAGTATAGTTGAATCTTTGGTTCTGTTTCCCAGAAGGCTTCAGGACTCTGCTAAGTATTGTGGCCTTCTGGGATCGATAATCCTGTACATGACTTTTGCCTTACATGACGTTTGCCTTTTGGAATGTTTATATGCTATCAAATTGTAAATAGATAGGGTATCCCTAACTAGCTTCCTTGATTTCTGTCAGAGCTCTCTCAGCCCCACCTACCTCACAGGGTGCCTGTTGTGGGGAGGGGAGGGGAAGGGAAAGGAGTTTGTAAGCCGCTCTGAGACACCTTTGGGTAGTGAAGGGCGGGGTATAAATCCAATCTCCTCCTCGCGTCCCATTCATGATGAAGAAGAGAGAAGAGACTGGATTTATACCCCACCCTTCACTACCCAAAGGTGTCTCAGAGTAGCTTACAAACTCCTTTCCCTTCCCCTCCCCACAACAGACACCATGTGAGGTAGGTGGGGCTGAGAGAGCTCTTGACAGAAACTGCTCTTTTTTCAAGAACAGCTGTGCCAGAACTACAGCTTGACCATGGTCATCCAGCCAGGTGCAAGTGGAGGAGTGGGGAATCAAACCTGGTTCTCCCAGATTAGAGTCCACACATTTAACCACTACACCAAACTGGCACATCGGCAGCTATAGGCCCAAGAAAGATATATACCTGTGGGTTGCCATTGGTAAGGGATTGGCCATCAACAGCTCGATGGAAGACCTTGGTGGCGAGTCCAGAACGTTCTGAGTTTTATACAAGTGCACTATTTTATGTATTGGGTTTGTGTTGAATACTGAAATGCTACAAAGTGTTTTCTGTCTTAAGAGTGTATACTGGAATAAATTTACCATTGTCTCTCTCTCTATACTAGAGTCAGTCCCTTGCGAGTCTCCACCCACCGAAGAACTCTGGGGAACTGGGGTGTGTGTGTGACCCAGGAAAAGAACCTGGCCCCCAGAATCCCTCAACAAAGGGTCACGCCGCTGTCCATTGCCCCAGTTTGCAATGTGTTCACACATTTAAGTGCCAGCATGGTGTAGCAGCTAGTGTCAGACTACTAGGATCTGCAAGAACCGGGTTCAAATCTCGACTCCACCCTCCCAGGAAAGCTTGCCAAGTGAACTTGGTCACACTTCCAGCATAACCTGCCTCACAGTGTTACTCTTAGAAGAAAAAGGGGGGGGGGATGGTGTTAGGCCACTTTGGATCCACACTATGGAGAACAGTGGGGTATAGGCAGGCTTGCCAATCTCCAAGTGAGGCCTGGAATTCTCTCAGAATTACAAGTGATCTCCAGGCTATGAAGATCAGTTCCCCTGGAGATGGCAGCTTTGAAGAGTGAACTCTAGGGCAGGGGTGTCGAACTCATTTGTTATGAGGGCCAGATCTGACCTAAATGAGACCTTATCAGGTTGGGCCATGTGTGTCATAAAATGTAATGCCAGGTAGTGGAGATATAAACTTTATAAAGGACACAAACACAAAGGGTTTTTTTTTTTGCTTACAATAAAAACATGCTTAAAACATTAGCACTCTAGCAATATTTTGTTTATTTAACAGTGTCTGATAACTGACACCTCTTGCTCTGAATTATTACATCAAAATGTCTGTGCTGTTGCGTATGCTGTTCAGGTGTGTATCTGTAAGCTGCAAACCTACGATGACGCGGCAGCCGTAGAACTGGAAGAAGAAGCAGAAGACAGCCAGTTCCACTGCGGGCCTGATAGAAGCCCTCCGGGGGCCTGATCTGGCCCCTGGGCCGCATGTTTGACATCCCTGCTCTAGGGCATCACATTCTTGCCAAGCTCCCCTCCCTTCCCCAAAGTCTACCCGGCCCAGGCTCCATTCCAGATCTCCAAAAAATTCCCAAACCAAAACTAAAAACCCTAGGTGTAAGAGAACTAAACCAATTAATTCAAGCACTGGCCCTGCACATGTGAACGAGGCACGTGTCTGTGAAAAGGTCGTACTTCCAAGTCCTCAGATTCTGCCACTGCTGTTTTACTGCACAGTTTTCTAAACGCATACTATTCAAATGCTATCAAGACACATCCTGTAAAGGAAACCCACAGAGATTCTGCCACTGCTGTTTTACTGCACAGTTTTCTAAACACATACTATTCAAATGCTATCAAAAAGACACATCCTGTAAAGGAAACCCACAGTCCTGTTTTCCGCTATGGTGTACGAGGCTGCGCTGAAACTGCAGTACAAGTGGGCAGGAAAAGGATAAAATATTTCACCCACATTTATAATTAAGCTCAGAGCGCTTGTCTAACAGTATGGGGATTCCATCAAAACATGTCATCCACACTGAACGGAGACAGCACTTTTATTTAGGACAACCAGTGATTGAAATAATGCAGGATGCACGTTTGAGTCAGAGAGACCCAGTCTCTATGTATTGCCTTTTTATTCTGATCTTTGGCTAAGGTGTTACTCGGGTAGCCACACATATTACGGCCATCTGCCATTTTACCTTCACAACAAGCCTGTGAGGTAGGCTAGGCCGACGATGACTGTCACGAGATCAGCCAGACAGTTTCATGGCAAGGAGAACGCTGTCTGTTCCAAGACAGTGAATGAAGGATTAGGGACAGCGATCTGTACTATTGTGTATAGCTTGTACTGAGTGTTGCTATAAGTAGGACCCTACGATGTAATCCTTTATTGTTTAATGCATCATGTTAATACTTATGCTTTGCTTCAGTTCAGATTTCTGGCTTGTTTTGTATCCCTACAAGCCAAATCTGAATGCATCGATTACTGGATGTTCCATCCTGTTGATTATATTGAGTTATTCTGGGTAATCCACCTTGAGTTCCAGGGAGAAAGTAAATAAATGTGAAAAAAACGGCTACATGGAGCTAGGAGGAAGAAATTGTTCCTTCCTCCCTCTTCTGTGAACAAATTCGTGCTGACAGAAGTCTGCAGGGTGGATTTTGCCTCCTTTCTCGTTGTGGCCCCCCCAATCTGCACGGCTGTGACTCTCAGCAGGCCCTTCGGCCCGAGGAATAAACTTGCCCCTTCCCCAAGTAGTCCTTTTCATCCCCAGGAAACAGAAGAGATCCACAGTCCTTTCACAATCCCCATACCGGATCCAATCCATACCCATGCCAAATACTGTCACCAAGTCAATATAGACAAAACAAGAGGGGGCCTCAAAAGAAGTTGTGGGTGTATCTAATTTTCTGCTCTCCCACTATTTTTTCTTTCCCTTCCCTGAAAGCCACCATAGCCTCTCCCCTTTTCCTGCTTCCTTCTCCCCTTCCCACTTACCAGCCAGCCTATCTTTATCTTCCCCCTTGTTTTCAGCCTCTACCTGGGAAAACTGTGGCTCAGTTGGGTGGTGTCAGCCACTGGGCCAGGTCCACAAGGACTTGCAAGAAGCACTTCATTTTCCTGTATCCCTTTCACCACACTATTTCCTCTTTCCTTTCCCTCCTCCTGGCCATCCCCGTCATCTTCCCCTGCTGCTTCCTCCTCTCCTTTCCGCCCACCCACCAACCTCCTCCCATCTTCAGCTATGTTATTCATTTACTTAATTTATACCCTGCCTTTCTCCACAATGGGAAGGGAATCCAAAGCAGCTTACATCATTCTCCTCTCCTTCCCCTTATTCTCACTTCAGCCTGTGAGATAGGCTAGGGTGAGAATGTGTAACTAGCCTAAGGTCACCCAATCAGCTTCCACAGCAGACTAGGGATTTGAACCTGGGTCTTCTAGATTCTAGTTTGGAAACTGTGTAACTAGCCTAGGGTCACCCAATCAGTTTCCACAGCAGACTAGGGATTCGAACCTGGGTCTTCTAGATTCTAGTATGGAACTCTTAACTACTACACCACACTGGCATTCATGGGGTGCCTGTTGTTGAATAGTAGTAGCAGCTGGGCCTGGGGAAATCATGCAGGTTGTGTTTTCCACAACCAAGTCACCCAAAGGTTGCTGCTGGGCCTGACCCTTGTAAGCCCTCCCTTGCAGGTGAAAACAGCCCTGAAAACGACCCTGCCCTTCTCCCTGCTTTTTACTGACAGAAACCAAGGCTTGAAGGCTGGCAATACTGTTGTTATAGCCTAGCAATAACCACTGAGGGCATTTGTTTCTTGGAGCGGTACGCTTCTATTACTGGGCTTTTTAAAACCTCCACTGTATTATTTTATTTTTTAGGTTTCAGATTTTTCTGCATGACTGGGATGTTTTTCAGGTTTGTATAAAGATGCTCATGGTGCCAGTCTTCAGATTTAAGTATCCACATATTTGGCCATGTATAGAATTAGACATATTGATGACGAAATAGGCTACACCGCAGCTAAATTTCACCATGCAGATAGAAAATTCATGCAAAATACTCATTTCAGAATTCTTTTGGAATTCTGACACAGGGTTGGTGGGCGCAACCACAAAATGGCTGCCGCAGGAGGGAGAGGCAACCTCAATATGTCAGGGAGATGATGCATAACTAATAGTAAGTCAGCATTCCAGAAAGAAGCTCTGCTTAACGGGATACCTGTTAAAATTAACGTGCTGTTTAGAAGTTTCAGAGAGTATCCATGTCGGTCTGCAGCAGAACAGCTAGATCTGAATCCAGTAGCACCTCAAGAGACCAACAAGATGTTCAGGGTATAAACTCCTGAGAGCCAGTGTTCCCTTCATCAGATGCAGATATCCCCTTCGTCAGATATCTGACAAAGGATTCTGGACAGCTTGTACCTTTGACTCTTGAAAGCGGAGACCTTTCTGGTCTCCGGGGTGCTACTACACTCAAATCATGTTGTCCAGAAATACTTCTTTGCATATACAACCCAGCTTACCTTCGGTCATGCAGCCAAGTTCCTTGTGCTGTGGTGGCAGCTGCTGCCCAAGCAACGTTTAGTCTTTTTAATCGGCACAGCCAATCAGATCTCCAATGGCCGATTAGAAGCCCTGCTGTCTAAAAGCCCCACCCACTTTCTAAAAACATTCGACGAGCTTCACGGTGCCTGAGGGTTCCCAAGTACTTACCGCGATCCGGCGGGGAAAACACGCTCCCCGGCTGGACCATTCCTCCTTGTAACACACCATGCCATCGCCAGGAAGTGACGCTGGGCGACGCTCTGGCAATGGGGCTGAAGACTCGATGCTACCATCGAGTTTCCAGCCCCATTTCCAGAGCGTCGCCCGGCGTCATTTCCTGGTGACAGCATGGTGCGGCGCATCTGTTGTCCCCGCGGGAATGATCCTGCGAAGACGTCTGTGTCCCCCGCCGAATCACAGTAAGTACTTGGGAAGCCTGCGGTGCCTATAGCCCCACGTTGGGGACTCCTGTTCAGATTAAGACCTCCGTTAGCACAAGCCATTTTGGTATTTCAGGAATCTCCTCATATTTGGGGGATTCAGAGTAAAAGCTGAAGACTGCTCACCCACCAACTAAATTACTCTGTTCTAGAACATTCTTCCCCTCTTCCTACCTACCCGTCCTGAGCTTCGTTGTGGTTGACCCACCCTCCGTGTTGACCAAATGTCTCTCTAGGGCTGAAGAACTTTTTTATATCATGTGGTATTACCTCCTTTTCTCGCAGATTTTCTTTCAAGAACCCTGTGAGGTACAGCGCTCATTTTACAGAGAAGCGAACAGAAACAGAGAGATTGGGCCTTGCCTAGGGTTGTCCTGCGGCTCTGCAAACCTGAGATCTCCAGGTCGGATTGTGTTCCCTGCCTTGCTTCTTTCCATTCACCCCCCAAAAAAACATAAAAATCAAGACATTTTCTGAAAGAATCTTTTTCTTTATTCCCCCTGGAAATAAATTAGACTGGACTCTGAATTAAGACAGTGTGTAAAAACACCTCACCAACACCTGCTGCACCCTAGGTCCCCTGGTGGGTTACAAAGGGCGTTATGGGTAAGGTTAGGAAATATTGACAGACACCTGCATAATGAGCTTTGGCATGAAAGGAAGGCAGTGCAAAGATTCTGGGCCCAAGGAATTATGGGTGAAGTGCCGACACAAGCCAGACAGTTCCCTGTAAGCCAAAGTCAGGTTCGATCTAGGGAGAGAGAACAGAGGAATGGAGTGTGTCTCTAGAAAGACATTCATGATCCACCATCTTTACAAATCCCAAGCAAGGCCCCCACATCATCCAGCGCCCTCTGGAGGCTTCCGGCTAGATGCTCAGCATTGGTCTCCTGGCAACAATTGAAGGCGGTGACAGCAAAGTTAACATGGGCAGGCAGAGGGTTGTAGCAGGCAGCGTAGCCATCGGGTACCAGTGGTCCATAACACATCACACAGTCTGTGCGGGCAGCTACCTGAGGGGAGAAGGAGATGAGGATCAGCACTCTGTGACCACACACCTGAAAAAGTATAAGTCTACTTCCCCCTCAAGCGTGAAGTTCTACAAAAAGCCACTCAGACACTGGCATGCGATACATCACAAAAACACACACACAGAGAACATGTGACATCGTGCAATTAATAAGACATCAGAAACAACAACACTGTATATATCTTGTAAAGCAGATTTAATGAGCTAGTGAAATAGCATAACCTCGAAGATAATGCTAGGCAGACCTTCTTGGGAACAGCATTCCACAATCAGAGTGCCACCACTGAAAATGTCCTGCCCTGGCAATTCTAGTCTCATTCAAGATAATATGGTTCAAGGCCTTTCCAGAAAATCTTAAGAAGTTTGTCATATGATCCTCTCAGTTTGCTTTCTCAAGATCTGCTCTGGCCAAGCCATTTAGGAAAAACTACACCTTCTGGGCAGTTTACAGAAGACAAGAGAATATGTAGGGCTAAAGCCTATTAAGAACATAAGAAAAGCCCCGCTGGATCAGACCACTGGTCCATCTAGTTCAGTATCCTGTCTTCACACAGTGGTCAACCAGTTCCTCTGGAGAGCCAACAATGGAGCATAGAGGTAGAGGCTTTCCCCTGATATTGCCTCCTGGCTCTGGGATTCAGAGGTTTAATGCCTCTGAATGTGGAGGTTCCTCTCAGTTACCACGGCTAGTAACCATTGACAGACTTATCCTCCATGAAGCTATCTAATCCCCTTTTAAAGCTGTCTATGCTTGTGGCCATTACTGCGTCCTCTGGCAGCGAATTCCACATTTTAATCACTCCCTGTGTAAAGTAGTATTTCCTTTTGTCCACCCTGAACCTACTGCCCATCAGTTCAGTGCTAATCACCAAAAGCAATACAGTTGCTTAGTAAGTCCCATTATAGTCAATGGGAATTACCTTCAGGAAAGTGTTTTTGGGACTGCAGCCATAGTTACTTAAGTTCTTTAAGTTCTTTATGGTTAAGAGAGGACTGTAAAGCTAAAACGAAGTTCTTTATGTACTTGGTTAAGAGAGGACTGTAAAGCTAAAACTCAAGTGGAAGTAAATATGTATCCTTTCCAACAAATGGTTCTTGAAGAGGCTTACAATGCAATAGAATGTTAAAAACACAATAAATAAAGTACCATAAGCCACTAAGCCTGCTCCTGTACCATACAAACAGAAAAGTCATCTCCATGGGCCCATGAAAGTGGAATGAGAAGCCATAGAGTTTCCCACATTCCATCAACTAAGGGAAGAACTCCCCAATGGGATGGGGATAACAAGGACATCTGGCAGCTGGTACCTGTCCTGTAGAGAGTTTCCAATAAGAGGCAACAGCGTAGGAAGTGTCCATAAACAGTTCTGGTACACGGAAGCCATCAGCAATGGCCTCCAGCTTCAGCCCCAGCAAATGGCGGTCGATGCCTTGACCATCCAGAGCCTAAATAAATAAATAAGATAGATGAAACAAATGGGAATTTATACGTCCTCAGAGGCACCCCTTCAAAAATCCCCAATATCCCAGATACAGCCAGAAATAAAGGTTGACTTAGCACAGAGACTATGTATGACTGATTTGACATACCCCAAGTTTGTGAGCGCACATTGGCTTCTGTTTTAAATGAGTTTCCTCTCAATACAGGGACAGACTCCCTGTGGCTGCCCTCACCACTACACTTGTTGATGAAATGCTTTGGCTCTGTCACTAGGTGTCGCTATTGTTTTCTTTTTCCACAACCAGAAAAACCCTCTCCATATTCCACAGGTTTTGAATATGCATAATTATTTGTTACAATTCCTTCAGGCCTGAAGCCCAGAATTTTTTCTTCGTTTTCATGTGGCTAACCCTCAAACTTATCTTGTGGACATTCCTCCTCAACAACAGGATGGAATGTTCTGTGTTTCTTTGGGGGGGAAATCCCACCTCCTTGTCCCATTTTGAATTTTGTCAAGGTGCTTAAGTCAGGAGATTCCCATTTGGTTTCTGCACCAGGACACCGGCCCAGGTGACACCTTCCACCATGTCAGGTCTTTATACCCTTGGAGTGCATGCATAACAAGAGGCATTTACCTGCTCTGTGAGGGTGCTGTGGACCTTGACTGCTTCTTGCAGCAAAGATAGTTTCTCGGAGGCCTGGCACGGAAAGAAGTAGGAAACATATCACAGCGGTATTTATTTACCTGCAAAACACCTCTTAGCTTCCCAGATCTTACAAATGACTATAATCAAAAGAACAATTAAAAACCACAACAGACCCACTAACACCAGCGGAACAATTCAGGAACCCACCCTAAAACCGAACACAGGTTGCATCCACTCATTATTGGGATATCACACTACAGCAACTATTTACCACTGGATTATCTAGTCCATACCAGGAAAATTCACTTGCAAATGATTGCTACAGTCCCAGAATAGTGTAATCTGGCTTGTGGATGCAACCTAAGGGAGGAAAGCCAAAATGGTGAAGTGGATCAAGCGATGGGACTGAGGTCTGGGAGACCCCAGGTTTCAATACCCACTTTCTGCCATGGATATTCACTAAATGATTTTGGGCCACTTACTGACTCTTAGCCTAATGTACCTCATAGGACTATTGTGAGGATAAAAAGAGAGGAAGAGGAAGAAGGATGAGGAGGACAAGACTGGATTTATACCCCGCCTTTCACTACCCGAAGGAGTCTCAGAGCAGTTTACAATCCCCTCCCCTTCCCATCCCCACAACAGACACCCTGTGAGGTAGGTGGGGCTGAGACAGCTCTCTCGAGAACTGCCTTTGAGAGAACAGCTCTGAAAGAACTTGTGACTGACCCAGGGTCACACCAGCAGCTGCATGTGGAGGAGTGGGGAATCAAACCCGGTTCTCCCAGATTAGAGTCCGTGTTCCTAACCACTACACCAAACTGGCAAACCATGTTCTAAGCTGCTTTGGGTCCCCGTGTGGAAGAAAACAGGATATAAATGTTCAAAAATAAATGTGTTGGGGGGATGGATGGGGGGGGGGACACAGCCCTCGGGCAACTATAGAAAATGCTTGAGGGGGAAAAGCTTTGCCTGACACTGAGCGCTCAAGGTGGCCTGGCACTAGACAAATTGATGGGGGGAGGAAATTCCCCTCACAACAGAGAAGGACCCATATGAGAAGGCCTACAAGGCCCTGAGGACCAAGCCACACCAGAACGAAAATTCTGACAAGAAGAGAATTTATTTATTTATTCATTTGATTTATACTCCGCCCTCCCTGCCAGAGACTCGACAGTTCTAACATCCAAATGGATGCTGCAGGTCCATTTTAGAAGGAAAGTGGGTGGGAAGAAAGAGTCACAGAAAACTGGAATTCCAGAGTTGCCCCAAGGCATGATGATTTCTGGGCTAACATCCTATTAATGTTCATCATTACCACAGCTCCCCCTTGGGGCTGTACTTTGGTATCTAATTTGGACAGGAGCGCAAGGGATCATGGGGGGGTGGTGGAAGCGGAGTACCTGACGGTTCTCATCAGCCATGGCCTGGACGAAGGCCAGGGCAGTGGAGGTAGTGGAGCGGATGGTCTCCGTCCGGCCACGGTGGAAGCGACGGAGTGAGGCTGACTCAGCAGTGGCACACAGTTCCCCATGTGCTCTGAGGAAGACAGGAAGGCACGGCAGACAAGGATTAACACCCCCATCACACACATGTGCACGCACCCCTCCCCCATGAGGTCTAGTACAGTGTTTCTCAGCCTTCCATATCTTACGTCCCATCAATCACTCTGCCAAAGAGTGTGGGTCCCACCATGAAAGAAACTGGAAGCCCACTTTCCCCATAGAAGACGTTTATGAGCTTACAGGCATTCTGTTATTACATTTATCATTTATGGTAAGTTTTAAAGGACCTGGAGAATTGGAAAAGCACCATGGATAATCCTCAGCTGGTAGGGTGGGGGAAGGAAGCGGCACATCAAAGACACATGCTAGTGGGCAGGGGGAACAGGGAATAAGGAGAAACAGAGCATCCAAGGTTACCGTCTAGGATGGCAAAAGGCCACAGATACATAATCTGTAGCAATTCAGGTCAGCTGGAGACAGCATGTCACATTTGTATGTGGACATGGGAACTGAGTGAGAGTGAATTCTTAGCCACTGTTATGAAAACTCTGCATCTCCAAAGACTACTTTTGGGTTCCACTAATGTTACATATACTACCAAGTGGTCTAGAACAGGGGTCACCAACCTTTCTGGGTTAAAGAACATAAGAACATAAGAGACGGGGTGGTGGGCTCAGCCACAAAATGGATGCCTCTGGAGGCAGAGCCAACCACCAAATGTCAGGGAGAGAGGGTCTGCATAAATTTAACAGAAACTCTTCAGCACTTCAGGGAGAAGCTTTGTTTAATGGGAGGCCTTTTAAATGAACACATTGTTTAAAAATCTTCTCTCAAAAACACACACTGTACCACAATTACCACAGTGAAGATCCCTGCCTCGTGGTGGCAGCTGTTGCTGAAGCAACTTTTTAAAAACCCGCCCAGCCAATCAGGCCTCCAGTGACTAATCAAAAGACCTGCTAGGGAAAAGCCCCACCTGGACCCATCTACTTTCTAAAGACACTTGGCCGGTGTCATGAGAGGTGTCAGGAGGCACCACGTTGGGGACCCCTCATCTAGCACATATTTGAAATCATAACTTCCTTTTCAGCCTTAATTATAGTACACACCTAAGTGTAATTCCACACCTCTATGACCACGGGTTAACACGGGGTAACAGCGTTCTGTGCGCCTTGGTGTTTTCCACTGGTGGAATGGCACTTTCATGCTTTCGTCCCACTGATCTCCATGAAATGCTGATTCTGGGGGATGGGGTGGGTTTGCAGCAGGGAGGGGGGGGATTGGTACAAACAGCCAAGTTAGTTTGGATCCAACCCATTCACTTCAATGAACTCAGGAGGGCACGGCTCCTATATAGAACCACACTGTCAATTGGGAACATCTGGCTTTCTCTCCCCCCCCCCTTTCAAAGAACCTGGGTCTCATGCTCCACATTCATCCCCCCAAAGCCAACCTTGTGCATTCCGGCCTAGGCGGTCGTCTCACCTGTAATAGGCCAGCTGGAGTGCCACCTGCAGGACAGAGTCTGGGCTCAACCCAAAGCGCTTGAGAAATTCCTTGCCAAACCCATGGTAAGTGAAACAGGTGATGTCCAGGTCCGTGATGAGGCTAGGAAAAAAAAGAGGGTGGGGAAAAACCAGATGGATAGCTTCGGCCAATGTCCCTCATTCACCATTTAGAACCCCTGCCCTCCCACTCGATTAAAATATGGAATTCACTGCCGGAGGATGTAGTGATGGCCACAGGAATAAACAGTTTTAAAAGGGGATTAGATTCATGGACGATAGGTCTATCAGTGACCAGTGTTCCCTCTAAGCTGAGCTAGTGTGACCTAGCTCACAGTTTCTTAGCCTCCGGCTCACACATTTTTGTCTTAGCTCAGGAAGGGTGGCTCCAGAGCAAACTAATCTATGCAGTAGCCAAATCGCTTGCTCACAACTTTAATACCAGCAGCTCCCAAAGTGATATTTTTGCTCACAAGACTCCACGGCTTAATGGGAGCATTGCCAGTAACTACTAGCCATGGTGACTGAAAGGAACCTCCACATTTAGAGGCACTAAGCCCCTGAATCCCAAAGCCAGGAGGCAACATCAGGGGAAGGCCTCAGACTCTATGCCCTGTTGTTGGCTGTCCAGAGGAACTGGTTGTCCACTGTGTGAGACAGGATGCCGGACTAGATGACAGCCAGTTTGGTATAGTGGTTAGGAGCGCGGACTCTAATCTGGGAGAACCAAGTTTGATTCCCCACTCCTCCACTCCACATGCAGCTGCTGGTGTGACCTTGGGTCAGACAGAAGTTCTTTCAGAGCTATTCTCTCAAGGGCAGTTCTTGGGAGAGCTCTGTCAGTCCCACCTACTTCACAGGGTGTTTGTTGTGGGGAAGAGAAGGGAAAGGAGATTGTAAGCCTCTCTGAGACTCCCTTGGGTAGTGAAGGGCGGGGTATAAATCTGATCTCTTCTTCTTCACCAGTGGACCACCATGAATAATTAATGAAGGGGGCGTGGCAGAAGTGATGTTCCCCATGCATACTAATGAAGTTGCATAACCAGATATAAATCCAACCATCACCACCACCTCCTCCTCCTCTTCATTAGTCTGATCTAGCAGGACTCTTCTTATGTTCTTAGTGCTCTAAACCAACCATACTCTTTACACTTCTCACCCTCTTTCAGTTAAGGCTCAAAGAATGACGTTTATGTATCTAAGAAAACATGTGTACGCCATACTTGCATACTTGGCAACTATGTCTTGAGAGAATTTCTGGGGAGATCTGGGAGTGGTGCATTGGGAGGGTGGGCCCTGCGGAAAGGAGGGAGTTCATCAGGGGCGTGATGCCACAGAGTCTGCCCTCTGCCCCAGGGGAACTGGCGTGCGCAGTCTGCAGCTCACGTGTAATTCCAGGAGACCGCCGGGCCTCACCTGGAGGTTGGTGCTACTTGCTGTGCAATGCTCTTGAAGGCAGAACAAATCTAGAGTCCAGTGGCACCTTTAAGACCAACGAAGTTTTATTTTTATTAAAATTCCACGGGGCCTGTAAGACGGAGCTCTTCCGCCAAGTGTTCAAGCTGCCACACTAAATGATTTACCATCAGAAGAAGAGGAAGAGGAAGAGGAAGAGGAGGAGGAGGAGATAGGATTTATACCCCGCCCTTCACTCTGAGTCTCAGAGCGGCTTACAAACTCCTTTCCCTTCCCCCCCCCACAACAGACACCCTGTGAGGTGGGTGGGGCTGAGAGAACTCTGACACAAACTGCTCTTTTTCGAGGACATCTGTGCCAGAGCTTGTGACTGACCCAAGGTCACATCAGCAGGTGCGAGTGGAGGAGCGGGGAATCAAACCTGGTCCCCCCAGATTAGAGTCCGCACACTTAACCACTACACCAAACTGACTACACCCTACCATCCACTCTTGGCCGCCGGCCTAACATCTATGCCCATATGAAAGAACTCAAGCCCTAAAGAGCCTGACACCAGCTGCTGTTTTCCCTCTGGGGGATGTTTTAAGACAGTTGCGCTATCTTATGTGAGTTGTATTCTAAATGGGTTGTTTGATTTTAAACTGTTAAGTTATTATATTGTAATAGTATAAATAATAGTAGAAATAACTGGATAGTAGTAATAGTAATAGTAGAAATAACTGGAATAGATCTGAAGTTAGAACCGGAAGTGTATTTATTAAATATGTTACCAGATGGGATTAATTATAACAAGCAGCGGCAAAATGAGCCTTGAAAGCCTGGAAGTCAGATAGTAAGGGAGAATTCCCCACCAGCAAGGGCGTGGCCCATTTGGCAGCTTGCCCTTTAAGGAGGCTTAAAATGAAACAAACTTTAGCCTTCTCAGAAACAAAGTCCCGAGCCCTGAGCTCAATATACAGATTACATTGGGCAAGGAATGCCTGGAACTCATCAACATTCCCACCGAAACGATCAGGAGGATTTATTGGGCAACGTGGGGGAGGTGTACCAGCATTTGCTACAGCAACAGCATTTGTAGCAGCCTGTTGTTGCAAAGCAATCACAGCTTGAGTTAAGTGCTGTACCTGTGCTAGCATTTCCTCCATGGGGTCCACACCTCCGGTTGCTCCGTCTTCCATGGTGGGGATGTGTGAGCGTTGTGGGTGCTGGCAATCTGTCACGGCAGGACCAGGGGGCGTGACACAAGCAAGCAAAAGTCCAGGAACAGTCCGAGGTCAAGCCGGGCAAATCAGGTAGCAAGGTTCAAGCAGGTTTAAATCACAGTCCAAAAGCAGGGTCAGACATACCAAAGTTTCAAGTCCATAAATCACAACAATACCAGAGGAGTCAGAGATGAACGCAGGGTCAACAAAGCCAAAGGTCAAAAGCCGAGGATCAAGCCGAGAAGAATTCCACAAGGTCTGGAGCAGAGATGCAAGGATTCAGGTCCTGAACAAACGACGTTGCCAGCACAAATGACTGCTGGCAACAGACTTGCATATATACAGTGCTAGCTAATCAACTCATTAGCTAGCCAGGAGTGAGGACAGGATCCTGTCAGTAATCAGGGCTAAGAGATCTTCTGGCACGCATGCGTGCATTCTGCCTTCGCTCTCTCAGCTGTTGTC
Organism: Gekko japonicus; assembly: GCF_001447785.1. Taxonomy (NCBI): domain Eukaryota; kingdom Metazoa; phylum Chordata; class Lepidosauria; order Squamata; family Gekkonidae; genus Gekko; species Gekko japonicus. The sequence continues at coordinate 208,807 of NW_015172063.1, read as the reverse complement.
TTCTTACATTCCTGAGCCTGGTTACAGGTGGAGGCGAGTCTGATGATGAATTACTGGGCTGCAGCAGAGACTGATCCCTTGCAGGTGTTCCCTGGGAGGCTCTATCCTCCTCACCACTTAGATAGCTTTCAGCTACAGGATCCAGTCTTTGCCTTTCTGCTGCAGTACTGTCCTCAGGAGCCTGTTCAGGGTCCTCAGGAGCCTGTTCAGGGGCATCAGCAAAGGCAGGCATGACATCAGCAGGGGCAGGCATGACAGTTCTACTGCTTCAGACCAACACGGCTGGCCAACCTGGCTCTTGAAGGCAGTTTCTATACATTAAGATAATCCAAAACTAAGTCATAAGCAACTTCCACCACACACAAATCAATAACACTGATTTTTTAAAAAGCAGCTCAGGACAGTGAAAGTGTGCTGCCTGACCACATGGCTGGGCATTGTGCTACTGTCAACAGCGTCATCATTAACTGCAAACAGATTGCCTTACCCACACAGGAAAAGCCCTTTGCAGATGACAGCTATCAAGCAAGCAAGGACAGCACAACGTCCAAAAACGTGCGGATGGCCACAGCACGGATCAAAAAGCAAGTGAAAAATTAGGAAAAAGCCCTTTGCAGATGATGGCTATCAAGCAAGCAAGGAGAGCACAACGTCGAAAAACATGCGGATGGCCACATCACGGATCAAAAAGCAAGTGAAAAATTAGGACGAGGGGGGAAAGGCAGAGCGAGGGAGGCAGAAGGCAAAATATGTATCATGGCCCAGTTAAAAAAGAGCTAGACTCCAGCAGCACCTTAAAGATGGACAAAATTTGTGGCAGGATATGAGCTTTCATGAGTCGCTGCTCGCTTCTTCAGATAACTCATCTCCTGCTACAGACAGACAAACACAGGTATCCATCTTGACCTACCAGTTAAAAAGAGAGGGGTGCATGAAAAAAAACCCATATCAGTAAGCTCTTCTTGCCTGACAGCATCACTTTTAGGTTTTGTTAAGGTTGGGTGGCCCCCATCCCACATCCCTCCCAAAGGGTACGACGGCCCTAGAGGCAAGTGGGTGCATGAAAAAAACCATATCGGTAAGCTCTTCTTGCCTGACAGCATTGCTTTTAGGTTTTGTTGAGGTTGGGTGGCCCCCATCCCACATTCCCCCCCAAAGGGTACGACGGCCCTAGAGGCAAGTCTATTCTCACTTTTTCTTCTTCCCCCGCTTACTTTTCAGTCTCAAATGCTTTTCATCCACCCTGGTTGGCAACTTAGAATGTATTTAATAGCAGCACACCTTTATTAACATTATGAACAGAATGGGGAAGTTAATATTAAGGGTGTGCACACAAAAAAAATTCGGTATTTTTCGGGTTCGGGTAAACCAAGCCCGAAAAATATCAATATATACCGATATTTTCGAATCCCAATATCGATAAGATATTGGGGTTCGGGAAAATTCGGTACTGCCGAATATATTCGGCCATTATACCCTATGGGGAAAGTCCCCACATAGAATATGAAGGCACTGGAGCCTTTCCTTCCCCAGTGCCCTACCTCTAGTCAGTTTCACTCCCCCCCATCAGCTGGGGAGTGAAATTGAGCAGAGGAAGCAGCAGGGCAGCTGAAGAAGGGAAGACTCAGGAGGGAGCCATGTTTAAATGCCCCGCTCCCTTCCTAGCCTGCCTTTCCTCTGAGACTGGGCTTCCCCTGGCGCCCCGCTGTATTTTTCAGGTATTTTTTCAATTTGGCAAAGCCGAATGCACACCCCTCGTAAGCTGGGATGGAGAGAAGATGAGCTATTAACTGCAGTTCTACACCTTGGCAGTTTTGCAAGCCTCTCCCTAATTACCATAAGAATATGGATCCATATTTCTTTTTCTACCATATATTTATATTGTATTTCCTATTAAGGGCTTCTGATCTCCTGACTGGGCTCTCCCGAGACCAAGATGACTCAGCCCCGATTAATCAAAGAGTTCTAGGGATGCTGAGGGCAGAATTCCTGTCAGGCACACTGGGCGGACTGTCTGCGCAATAAGAGCGTACTTCAGCCGGGGAGGTCTGTTTGCCTTGCAGGATTCATCCTTGCTGTGAGACAGCCATTGATGTGAAGGCAGTAAAGATTACCACGAACTTTCCTTAGGTCATGCACCGATCAAAGGTCTGCATGTGAGAAGAAAGTACACCCCCCCCCAAATGACAGTCTGACAGCTATTTTAGAAGTTCTGAGGATTCATTTTTCCCCCCCTTTATCCTTGAGTTAATACGCAGAGAGGCTCGTCAGCAGAAAGCACTGTTTGGGTTTCTCGTTCAAGCAAGATGAATTCCTCACAGGAAATATGAAATAAGTGTCTGAACTGAGGTAAAACCTTACTTCATGGCAACCCACCTGAATCTATCTTCACGGCACCTGAACACTTACAGAGAATGCACTGATAATATGTGCCCAGCAGGCTTGTGCATGTAATTTGAATATGCACAATAAAAGCAGATGTGCCCTTGGAAACAGAATACAAATTTGTGCCAAGGAAACAGGGGGGGAAAAGCATATCTTGGTTGGCTGGCAAAAGTGACGGTTCCTTCATTTTTCCCCAGCAGCCTTCATTCAGGGAACCCTCCCAGTCAAGATGCTACAGTGGCCTTTATTTCACACACAAACTGCAGTTTCTTATCTGGTGGCATTCACATGAAAGCAGGCACTGCGTCCTGCACTCCTGTTTATTTCCATCTGGACTGGATTGTTCTTATATAAGACTGCCCCTGAAGACTATTCCGGAATCTCAGTTACAGCCGAAATACAAATCAGGGATCCTCTTTCAACACTGGCAAGACGTATTCCCTTGCACGCATTTCTGGGCACATTTCGGTGAGTCCGCTATTATCATTAAAGCCCTAAATGGTTTGCAACCAGGACACCTGAAGGACTACCCATTCCCATATATATTTATGCGTGAGAGAGAGAGAAACGTCGTCAAGTTGCCTCCAACTTATAGTAGCCCCATGAACTAACATTCTCCACAACATCCTATCATTAACAGCCTTGCTCAAGTCTTGCAGACAGAAGGCCATGAGTCAATCCATCTTATGTTGTCTTCCTTTTTCCCTAACTTCTCCTTGCATTATTGTCTTATCCCATGAACTTCTTGTGAGGAACGCACAGGAACGGAGTTCCGGCTGGCTCCTGAGTTGGCCACGCCCAGCAGGAACTCATTAGCATAATAGGCCACACCCAACAGCAGAAACTCATTAGGATTGGCTTCATTAGGGGTGTGTGGCCTAACATGCAAAGGAGTTCCTGCTACAAAAAAAGCCCTGGGTTTTGACAACAAACAAGGTAAACAGAATAACAAGCAAAAGGTGGGTGTGGCTGGATAACCACACTTCTGGTAACATGGGGGTGCGTCCTAATGTGCTGTGCTGGCAGGGGTGTGGCCTAATATGCTAATGAGTTTCTGCTGTTGGGTGTGGCCTATTATGCTAATGAGTTCCTGCTGGGCTTTTTCTACAAAAAGAGCCCTGTTTTCCAGTGACGTCTTCTCATAACGTGGCCAAAATATGATAGCCTCACTTTAGTCATTGAGTGTCTACAGAGAGTTCAGGCTTCATTTGGTCTTATTTGTCTTTTTTGGCGGTCCACAGTATCCATAGAACGCTCCTCCAACGCCCACATATTGCTCTCCTCCCATATATGGCTGCCTGTTATGCAAGTTCTTCCAGAAGGGCCCTCTTCTGTGTGGCCTCGACTTCAGAAATAAGGTAGGTGGCTACTGGAGAACACTCTGTGACATTACCTCTCCTCTCCCTACAGAAATCTGCCTGATCTGTTAATCGACAGGTGAAAGTATTCCATCACCACCCAGTCCTTTTTTTGACTGAATTCCCCACCACGAGCCAGAGTTCGGTCCTTTCGACGTTATTTTTATGCCGTTTTAAAAGCAAAGGTTCTTAAAACTGATGATGTTGTAAGTGTGTTTTCAAATAGTTTTTAAAGACTGGAAGCCACCTTGGGAATAATGCAGGCTAAAAGCCACAGGGGGCACGTGATTTAAATAAATCCCTTAATCTTGTCTGTTCCCTAAAAGGCAGTACACAGGGAATTCTTTGCTCTCCTCAGGCTGGCTATGGGCCCCCAAAATGTTTTGAAGCTTTCTGTAGATGGGAAACGCTGCTAATTCTTTCCTGCTTTGGGAGAGGAAAACAAGCACTAGATGTTCTAAGGTGCACCGGGGACCTTTATACTATTTATTTATTATTGCCTTTATTTCTAGTCTGCCGTTCTTGCTAAGACAGACCATGAACAATGCAATCGAACCAGGGTTACAAAATCAGAGTACAACATGAACAACAAGGTGCTTTTCAAGGTGCTAGCTATCAGCTACCCTGACCTAGACAGCCCAGGCTAGCCCAAACTTGTCAGATCTCAAAAGCTAATCAGGGTCGGCCCTGGTCAGTGTTTGGATGGGATTCCATCAAGGAATATCAGGGTCCTGATGCAAAGGCAGGCAATGGCAAAACCACCTCTGAATAGCTCTTGCCTTGAAAACCCCACAAAGGGTCAGCATAAATTCAGCTATGACTTGAACGAATAGCTACAAAGACTTTTAAAGGCATTGGAGCCGTGTATTTGCAGGACCACCTCTCCTGCTACGTTCCACTGCAACGGCTCCACTCATCGTCAGAGCAAACTATTTGGAAGGCAACATCCTGCAAACAGGTAAAACCAGCAACTGCCCATTCCACACCCATTCGCTGTGGAACAGTCTGCCTGAGACTATTAAGAAGACCCCCCCATGCTTCTCTCATTTTACAAAATATGCCAAACTATTCTGTTCATGGGGGCTTTCTTACGGAAAGAGCAAAGGTGCCACGGAGGCAACAATCCTTGGCAACAATCTCTGGCTTTAACTCCCAGCATCATACCGCCATAGACTGCCAGGTGGCCTTGGCTGGAGGTGGCTGCTGCTGCCACCCAGGTGACTCCAGCTGGGCTGTTTGGCCTGGGTCCCACAGGTGGGGGGGAGGTTTAAATCAACATCTTCCCAGTCCCTTTCCATGGTGGCTCAGGGGCGGGGGGG
>NW_015172063.1:202553-203385 GCF_001447785.1 Gekko japonicus | reverse complement strand
GCAGGCAGGATGATAGTTTATTTATTGTTTGTTTTATGCTGTTGTAAGCCACCCTGACCTGGCCATGGCTGGGAGGGTGGGGTATAAATATAATAAATGAATGAATGAATGAATGAAGTCTTTCCTATGTCTTGCTGCCTTCAATAGATGTGCTTGTCTGTGTTTGGGGTTTTTTGCTCTTGTTCTACAATCCCAGCCCAGCTGCATTTTAAAATTTTATTAAAAATATTTTGCTCTTAAGATTCAAATGATACTAAGGCAGTATCATATAAAGAAAATATGTATAAGATGTTTTATAGATGGTATATTACACCAGATAAACTGGCTAAGCAGAATGAAAATTGTTCAGATAAATGTTGGAAATATAAAAATAAGATAGGTACATTTTATCATATGTGGTGGCTTTGTGATGTAACAAAGAGATAGGTACATTTTATCATATGTGGGGGCTTTGTGATGTAACAAAGAGAGACTGGAGATGGATTTACGAGATGATGCAAGAGATACTGTGAACTAAAATACCATTTTTGCCGGAAATATTACTACTAAACATATTTCCAAAGGATTTTGATAAAGATGATAGATACCTATCTACGGCAGCAAGAATATTATATGCAAAATATTGGAAACAAATGGAAGCACCAAAGAAGCAAGAATATGTGAATAAACCGTTGGAGACGGCTGAAAATGAGAAACTGTCATAGTTGATGAGAGGGACAACAGACCCAACATTTCAAAAGACGTGGAAAAAACTGTATGACTGGTATAATATAAATGCATAGTTTAAAGTAATGAAATGTTTGGTATTATTAATCTGTAGTTAATAAATAGA
>NW_015172063.1:164602-200553 GCF_001447785.1 Gekko japonicus | reverse complement strand
ATGTCTGTCACAAAGAACCGTAGTTAATGATTCAGGATCTATCTCACCATTCACTCTCATGTATCTCTGGTAAAAGACTTTTAAAAATAATTAACCACCAATGACTCTTTTGGAACAGGGAGGGCTTAATAAATATTCTTTGCCTATTAAAAAGAGGGGGCACCCGGAGTTGAACCAGGGACCTCTTGATCTGCAGTCAAATGCTCTACCGCTGAGCTATACCCCCAGTCATGAATTCATCTTGCCAGGAAGCCTAGTTATGGATACTGGTTTTGCCACATCGTTCCTTGCCATACCTCAAAGCAAAAGTGCTTTCACAGGTTTCAAGTAACCCTTCATATGAACATTTCCTGAGGATATCTGCTCTGGCAAAGTGTTCTGGGGGTAAGTTTCAGATTATGCAGTTAAACATTTGGCAGAAATACTAGGCCTCACTTTTATCACACACACCAAGGGCATACCCAAAACTACTTTCAGCTTGCACATTGCAAAGGGCTACTAGTACTGGTAACCAAGAAGCTTCTCGGCCAATAACAGTCTCCCCAACTTCAGATGGTCCACCAGCTGCTGCCCTTCCTTCAGAGGCATGATCTAGCCATGGTTCTCCATGCTAGACTACAATGCTCTCCACAGAGGGCTGTCCTTGAAGACTGACCGCTTCAGCTAGTGCAAAACGTAGCAACAAGACTGCCTCCTGGTGCTGGTTATTGAGAATGCATCTTATCAATCTGAGAGGGTTTTCAACAGCTACCGTTTTATCTTCTGGGTACATCAAGGCAATTATAATTACCCATGAAGCCCCAAAACAGTCTGGGACTTTGCCCCAAGGCTGCAGAATAATGGTAATATTTTCAGAATTCACCCTGACTTCGGAAGGGCTTGAAGAACAGTGAGACGTTTTCTTTCTTTCTGAGCCTGACAGGGACGAACTTCCAAACTCTTCCACTCACAGTGTAGCAATTACAGAGGGCCACGGAGGTTCTAGGATTCCCTCAGTGAGATTTTACACATGAAGATTCTGTCCTCCATAATTGAAGGAACACAAATTACGATTGGCAGGCAGCCAAAACCGATGAACTCCTGAGCTAAGGGTTCAGAGAAAACATGCTTATTTGGAACAACAGGTACCTCAACAATGTTGTTCTTTGTTTTGGAATCAAATCCTTCACAACCAAGCTAAATACCTGTCACAAAGAACACTAGTTAATGATACAGGATCTGCCTCACCATTCACTCTCATATATCTCTGGTAAAAGATTTTTTAAAAAAATTACTCACCAATGACTCTTTTAGAACAGGTAGGGCTTAATAAATATGCTTTGACTGTTAAAAAGAGGGGGCACCCGGAGTTGAACCAGGGACCTCTTGATCTGCAGTCAAATGCTCTACCGCTGAGCTATACCCCCAGCACACACACTGATCTCACCATAAAGTCTAATTATGCACACTGGTTTGGCCACATAGTTCCTTGCCATACCTTTAAGCATAAGTGCTTTCTTACTTTCTGTATGGTCACCCCTTGAGGATATCTGTGCTTTGCAAAGTGTCTTGCGGGTTCATTCCAGATTATGCAGCTAAACAAGCAGAGATACTAGGCCTCACTTTTAACACATGCTGAGAGCATACCCAAAATTCCCTTAGGCTTGTACACTGCAAGGGAAGAGTAGTACTGGCAAGTATGATGATTTTCTGGGAAGCTTCTCAGCTCATAAGTGACCCAACTTCAGACAGCCCACCAGATGCAGCCCATGTTCAGAAGCAAGGCTAGCTTGCTGGTGAGGGTTATTAGGGACACAATTTGTCAGCCTGAGAGGCTTTCAACAGCTACCGCTTTACCTTCGGGGCCCAAATCGAGGCAACCATGACTAGCTATGAAGCCCTAAAATGGCCTGAGACCTTGCCCCAGGCCTGCAGAAGAATGGTAGTTCTTTTGGAGTCTGAGAGGCTTTCAACAGCTACTGCTTTGCCTTTGGGGCCCAAATTGAGGCAACCATGATTAGCTATGAAGCCCTAAAATGGTCTGAGACCTTGCCCCAAGCCTGCAGAAGAATGGTAGTTCTTTTGGATTTCATACTGACTTCAGAAAGCCTTGGAAAACAGGGAGATGCCTTCTTTTCTTCCTGAGTTTGATAAGGATGAACCTCCACACTTCCACTCATGCTGGGGCAGTTTCACAGGGCCCCGAAGGTTTTAGGAGTCCCTCAGTGTGATTTCACAAATCTGTACAGAAACTTCCATGCAGGACAAGTGCATCACAATGGGGAAAAAAGACAGACAGTGGCTGAGTCCACAGCTTGGCTGGACTCTAAAGAAGAAGAAAAGAGATTGGATTTATACCTTGCTCTTCAATACCCAAAGGAGTCTCAGAGTGGCTTACAATCTCCTTTCCTTTCCCCTTCCCACAACAGACACCCTGTGAGGAAGGTGGGGCTGAGAGAGTTCTGAGAGAACTTGTGACTGGCCCAAGGTCACTCCAGCAGCTGCATGCGGAGGAGTGGGGAATCAAACCCGGTTCTCCCAGATTGGAGTCCACGCTCCTAATCACTACACCAAACTGGTTAATCATTAAAAAATGGTTAATTGTCATTCTGAACACACACACACACAAGCACACATTCACTCACATGTCAGTTTTTTGCTTGGCATGTTCAATGTCGCGTTTGATTTCTGGAGTGAAGTAGAAGTAGAGTTTTTTGGGCAATGGTAGAGGGATCAACGGAGCACGAACCGGGTCAGGATCTTTGCTGGAATTGGAAGGAAGGGGGAGAAACAGACACATTAAATTCACATAAAGGGGAGGCAGAAGAGTTAATAGTAGGAAAGGTCTATGCGGCTTTCTCTGCATATATCTGGCACCCCCTTTCATCCTCTCAAAGCAGAAAGCATGACCCTCAGCCTGCCCCTTTTCTCCTCACCCCCTGTCATTTAAATAAAGGAAATCCTACCCCCCGGAAGCTTGGAGCAGCTTGGAGCTAGGCCAGGAAGTTGCACAGAACGGCCAGTTACGCAAGAGTTCTTGTATACACACAAGACTCAAACGTGTCTGGACAAGACTTTTGGATTTCTTCTGAACAGCCTGTCCTGGGTTGTAGGACTCACCTACAGGTGAACAGGCAGGGAAACTTTTCAGTTCTCTTTCTCCTCTACCCCACCACACACCCCTTACTAATACTGATAAAGCATGTTGCTTGTATTGCCTTGGATCCAATGGAAAACTTTCCAAGGATAGAAGGGGCAGGGCAATTTTCTCCGGTTCTCCCCTCCCGCTGCAACCCTCCTCCCCCATTCTTGCCATTCTCAACTTTCTCTATTAACTGAATCAGTTAAGCACGGAATCACAGAGTTGGAAGGCAGCCATACAGACCATCTAGTCCTAACCCCTGCTCAGTGCAGGATCAGCCTAGAGCATCCCTGACAAAGTGTTCATCCAGCATGCCAAAATGTGCACAAACACAATACTTTAAGCAATCTCAAGCACTTGTCATAAAACAGAATCCCTCTTCTTCCCCCTCCATATATCTTTCACATCAAGCTGTGTCCTGTGCATATACATGGGACCTCAGCCTCCACAGCCCCTCCCACTTTTCCTTTGTAAGGAGGGAGACGCATTACCAGTAGTCAAGGACGTGGTCTATGATTGTGGCAATCGGAGGTCCTTCAGCCACTGCCTGTTCATAAAGCACTCCGCAAGAGCCATCTTCTCCCACGATGAACTGTTGGTAAGGAAAAGGACAAATTACATGAGAAGAAAATGGGTGATTACCACTTAGCATTAATAGATTCTCTTTGACAGCATTTATCATACAACGTTTAGAGCCTAAGGCGAAACGAAACACCACTGTGTCCAAAGCATTCCACTCATATTACAACCCTGCTAGGTAGGCTAATATACCCCAAACTGTGGGTGGGGGAATGTGGCGTCAAAGAGAACAGCTTGGTTTAAAACCATCTCGTGGGTTCATAGCAGAAGGGAGATCTGAACACAGATCACAACTTATTCTCTTTTGCCAGCTACATGAGCTTCTGGTGAGACAGTAGTTTTTGAATTCATTATTAATGTAAAAATATATTCCAGTTCCATCTAAAAGGTTTTCAGTCAACAATTTAAATGTACATATTTAGAACTAGGGGCCAGCAACTGGAAGCCCCCGGCCAAATCCAGGCCCATGACTCATACTGTCTGCCCTTCCCCCATTGTCAAACTGAAGTAAAATGAGTGAAGCAGAGGATCTGATAGCATTTACCCACATACCACCTCAGAGAGCTGAGGATACCATTTACCTCTCAAAGTGGCTGTCTAGGAAAACTACTCGCATATATAAAATTAACCACTAATTTTTTTGCAGGGTGTGGGGAGAGGCAAGGCTAACTTCTTTTTCTTCCCTCAGGCCCCGCTAATTGCCACCTACACAGGAAAGTCCAGCCCCTCCCCTTCTGTCACGCAGTGTTTTTTTCAAAAAGCAGATGAACCACTTTTATTGTTTGAATTCTGTGTGGCTCTTTTACCGGCAAGTGAACACAGGAAACCAGCATTTACAAACATGTAATGACTTTTAAGACCACCGCTTATTTCTTTACTATTCATAACCATACACTTGGGCCTGAGGGCAGACCAAAAATACAGAGAATGTGCTTCTTATAGCCTTCCTGTGGCTTGTGTCATTTCTGAATTCTGGTGCGGGGAAGTCGCATGACTGAAAGTCTCCCCACATCACACATACTCTGCCCATGAACATAAAGATCTTGCCTCACTGTGTCAGATCAAAAATACATCAAAGTCCAGTATTCTAATCAACAAAGTGTCCCTTGGAAACAAAGCAAGAAGGATTTGTGTGCTTTGGTTGGTGTTAAAATCAACCACTCATTTTTTGTCACCTGGAGATCAGTTGTAATTGCAGGAGATCTTTAGGCACCACCTGGAGGTTGGCGACCCTATACACCATTAAGGTCAGAGCAGGGGTTGTTTCGTAGAAAAAGAGCTAGGGGAACTCATTAGCATAACTCATTAGCATATGCCACACCCCCTGACATCACTGGAAGTGTGTCATAAGGCCACACACCCCGCCCCCCACGGTCCTGGCTGCGGAAGCCCCGCGAAGGCCCTCCCTGGCCCCAGGCAGGCAGGGGTGGGGAGAGGCAGGGAGGAAGCAACGTACCCTCCCTCTGCTCCTGCCTCCTCCTGGCTGAATGAGGGCCGGAAGCGGGGCGGCCGGAAGCAGGGGGCGGGGCTTCGTCATGTGTCCCGCCCCCGTACCTCACCCGGGGAAACTGTGATCCCCCGCGATCCCCCCCGAAATGACCTCTGGGTCAGAGTCCACGATAGTTCCTTCAGACTAACAAAAAATACCCTTTGCTAATAGAAAACAATTGCAGCAAAGAGACAGGACCTACACACACACACCCTTTCTGTATGAGTCTAAGGTAAGCCTTCCAGAATGTGATCATCCAACTGCAGTCTGAAGTGTTGCAGCTTATTCTACCACCTCAGGAATTTAAGTCTACCTATCCTATGATCAAGGAAGGCAAAGCCATGCTACATGACTTGCTGTTCAAATCAGACCACGGAAACTCTGCCCCTCCAAGCTTCCAGGGAGGACACCCCTCCCACCCCGATTCCAACCCTGATTCTATTCTCACCTGCAGAGTCTTGTCAAACCAGCGATTTCCACTATTAGAGTAGCTGCCGCCTCCGTGCAACATCTGTGCCGCCAGACGGCTTCCTGCACGAGCATCCGACACCTTCAGGACAGGAGCGTCCAGGCAGACTGTGAACAGGCTACGCTGAATGGCACGTGCCGACTCCCGGTTCAGTTTGTCTGGGGGTGGAGAACACACAAGGTAAGTGTTCAGGAACTCAGTGGTGCAGTGGATACAATGTTTGCTTATACATTCTTGGCAGATCATTTTGATGATGCCTCAGAGGGAAAGCAGGGCTGCAGTGGCTCAGATGTTAAGATGCTGAGCTGCAAACCGGAAGGCCAGTAGCTCGGCAGTTCGAGACCCGAGCACCGTGTGACGGGGTGAGCTCCTGTCTTTGGCCCCAGGGGTCGCGAAGAGTCGGACTCGACTGTGCGACTGAACAACAACAAAAACCTGCCAACCTAGCAGTTTGTGAAAGCAAGAAATTGCAAGTAGACAAATAGGTACTGCTTTGGTGGGAAGGTAACAGCGTTCTGTGTGCCTCAGTGATTAGTCATGCCGGCCACATGACCACGGAAACGTCTTCGGACAGAGCTGGCTCTTTGGCTTGGAAACGGAGATGAGCACCGCCCCCTAGAGTCTGATTCAACTGGCTTTCGAGCAAGGGAAACGTTTACCTTTACTTAAGAGGGAAAGCAGTAGCGAGCAGCTCCCTACACTGGTCAGGTACAGTTATCATGTTTAAGCACGGACAGCTTCTTTAACCCTGGGTTAAAGATCTATGGTTTAGCTTGTCAAGCCAGGTCTAGTCCCCAGAGACTCTATGTACAAAGTCAAATAAGAAAGACCTACACACAGAGAGGGAAGGAAATCCCCTGACCTGAGCCATGGCCTTCTGTCCCAATCAAGGTTTGCTCACTGCTGATACAACACCAAACTGTGGCCAATGCAAACCATGGTTTGCAAATGCTCTTCAAACCATAGTTCTGCAATCTAGTTTGTGTGATGGTGGAGGAAAGTGCCGTTAAGTCGCAGCCAACTTCTGGCAACCCCACAGGATTTTCAAGACAGGAGATGTTCAGATGTGGTTTGCCATTGCCTGCCTCTGTGTAGCAATCATGGACTTCCTTGGCGGTCTCCCATCCAAGTTCTGATGCAGTCGGGTCAGCCTGGGCCTATTCTGTAGCCAATTCTTAACCTGGATAGCAGTGTCCAGATGCACCACTTCACCATGTTGAGGTGTTACATCTACACAGCGACCACCGGGCAGCTGCAGGAAAGGGCCTTTCTCATCATTCCATCTTCTCTCTAACTTCTCTCCCTTCCCCTTCGTTACCCATTTTTATTTAACTGAGCATCCAGCCCACCGAAGACTTATGGAGAACGCAAAAACCTGCACACCATTTTGTGATATTCCAGAGGGTTCCAATAAAAAAGGTAATATATGGTATTGGGATTGGAGGACAACACATAAAATTGTTAAGACACGGCCTTCAGCACAAGCGTAAATCTGCCTTAAACATGGATCACACCCTTAGTCCATCAAAGTCAGTGCTGTCTACTCAGAGTGGCAGAAGCTCTCCAGGGTCGTGGGCAGAAAGGTCTTTCACATCACCTGGTACTTGATCCTTTACTTGGAGTTGCCAGGGATAGAACCTGGCACCTTCTGCATGCCAGGAACAAATACTGAAAAAAACAGCCATGAGAGTCTGACCCATAAATCAAGATAGTTAACAAGACTTACAAAGAACATATTTTCTATATACTGTTGCCAATAAACACTGCATAGGTAAAGGTAAAGGTTCCCTTGCTCGAAAGCCAGTCGAATCCGACTCAGCTCACTCCTTGCGGCACCCGGGTCTCGAACTGCTGAACTACTGACCTTCCACAGCCTGCAGTTCAGCGTCTTAACCACTTGAGCCACCGCAGCTCCTGCATAACAATGAACAAATTCCATCAAATCCTAAAAAAATCCTTGTATAAGAATACATCAACATCGTCTCCAGATTTTATAACAATGTTTCAAAAAACGGATCTTCCTCAGGAAATATTCTGTAGTGTATAAAAATATAAATCCTTAGAATATAAACAATGTGATACATGAAGAAGAGAATATAAAATCCAAGTACAGTCTTACCTATAAAGTAGTACAATCACTTTGTGGTGTTCCTTTAATTACACTGCCTCTTATCACCTGTCGGCAATTTGCAAGGTCCCTTTTATTTGTGCTCTGTCGGGAATTACCAGACTGAGATGCCTGGGATCCATCAGAAACTGAGTAGCATGTCTGTGGCCTGAATACTTTTGAGATCAGCGTCCTACCACTAAACGCACTGTAAGTTATAATTATACATGGGATCATTTTAAAAATACTTTGGACTTATTCTTAACAAGTGGAATATTAGGATATTACAGATTTTTTCCTGATTCTGTGTATGGCTTTTTATGAGAAGAAGAAGAAAAGAGTTTGGATTTATACCCCACCCTTCACTACCCAAAGGTGTCTCAGAGCGGTTTACAAACTCCTTTCCCTTCCCCTCCTCACAACAGACACCCTGGGAGGTAGGTGGGGCTGAGAGAGCTCATGACAGAAACTGCTCTTTTTTCAAGAACGGCTCTAATCAGAACTACGGCTTGCCCAAGGTCATCCAGCCAGGTGCAAGTGGAGGAGTGGGGAATCAAACCCGGTTCTCCCAGATTAAAGTCCGCACACTTAAACCACTACACCAAACTGGCTCTTGTACAACTTCTTGTGGGTCGGTCTCTCACGGCTGTTTTTTCATTATTTGTTTCCAGACAAGGTTGTGATTGTCTACATTAACCTTACGCATGCCAAACAGATGCTCTGCCGCTGAGCTATTGCCACTGCATATTTGACACAACAGTTAATCCAGCTCCTTCCTCCTCAAAATATACCTCTCATGAGAGTGGTGTAGGCTTGTCCCCATGTGTGTCGGTGGTCACTGGTCAGCACCCCTAGGGGCTCCTTATCTGTCTTCCACGACTGCCCACGGATTCGAAGGAGCTGCGAGTGAAGCTGGTCGACCGTGAGAGGCGTTCCATCGCTGTTATAAACTTCAAGCTGGAAAAACTGATGAAGGAGTGTAGAGATGAGGTACATCAGTTCACGACAGAGCGTTGCTCTCTTCTGGGTACAATTTAAGCTGCTGATGTTAGTCCGCAATACCCCAGAAGGGTTAGGTATACAATTCTTTGGAGACCATTTCCTCCCATGCTTCTCATTACAAAATGAACATATCAAGTCAGAAGACTACTGGTCAATTTATTCACTTCTATCCTGCTTTTTTCCCTGAAGAAATTCAAGGCAGTTTACAAACTATCCTACTTACCTGAAAGGAAGACTAGGCCTTGCCCCCAGGGAAAACAGAAGGTTGTCTTAAATTTGCATGCAAATTACTGGCATTTTATGATTAATTTATTTTATTAAAACATATATAGGCCACCTTTACTCGTGGTTCAAGTACAGTAATAAAATTTTTGTAAGTAGGTTTTGAGGGAGGGGACCATCTTACATTCAGGGGTTGTCTTCCTTTCATGTAAATGCAGGCGAACAATAAAGATCCGGATAAAACCAAAACAAAGTATTTAAAACCCACATAGCCATAATTACCTACTAAAAACTATGGAGGAGGAGGAGGAGGAGATTGGATTTATACCCCGCCCTTCACTACCGATAGGTGTCTCAGAGCGGCTTACAATCTCCTTTCCCTTCCCCTCTCCACAACAGGCACCTTGTGGGATAGGTGGGGCTGAGGGAGTTCTGAGAGAACAGTGACTGACCCAAAGTCACCCAGCAGACTTCATGTGGAGGAGTGGGGAATCAAACCTGGTTTTCCCAGATTAGAGTCGGCACTCCTAACCACTACACCAAACTGGCTCTTTGCCTGTATGCCTGGACATGTCATAAGTCTACCTGTCTGAACAGCTTGGCTTTGCAAAGTTTTCTAAATGATATCAATATAGAAGCTCTCCTGGCACCAGCCAGGAAGTGGCTTCACAATCTTGGTGCCACAAGCTAAAACACTCTAGAACAAGGGTCCCCAACCCTTTTCAGCTGGTGGGCACCTTTGGAATTCTGACACCGAGTAGTGGAGCACTGGCTCAAAAGGTCTGCCACAGGAGGCGCAGCCAGTCACAAAATGGCCGCCACAGCTTACCTTCAGTCACACAGTGAAGATCCTTGTGCTGTGGTGCCAGTTGCTGCCAAAGCAACATTTTTTAGAAATCAATCACATCTCCATCAGCCAACCAGAAGCCTTGCTGGGCAAATGCCCCGCTTTGCCCCACTCACTTTCTAAAAACACTTTGCGGGGGCCAGGAAAGCTCTCAGTGGGCACCATGGCGCCCCCAGCTACCACACTGGGGACCCCTGCTCTAGAACAAGCAGTGGTTAATCTGACCTGCCAAGGAAATCCTGCTCAGATGAATGAAACCAGGGCTTTTTTTGGGCAGGAACGCACAGGAATGGAGTTCCGGCTGGCTCCCAAGTTGGCCACGCCCAGCAGGAACTTATTAGCATAATAGGCCACACCCAAAAGCAGGAACTCATTAGGATTGGCTACATTAGGGGTTTGTGGCCTAACTTGCAAAGGGATTCCTGCTACAAAAAAAGCCCTGGGTTTTGACAACAAGCAAGGTAAACAGAATAAGAAGCAAAAGGTGGGTGTGGCTGGATGACCACACTTCTGGTAACATGGGGGTGTGGCCTAATATGTTAATTTGCTGTGGTGTCAGGGGTGTGGCCTAATAGGCTAATGAGTTCCTGCTGTTGCTGTTCAGTGTGGCCTATTATGCTAATGAGTTCCTGCTGCGCTTTTTCTACAAAAAGACCCCTGAATGAAACTACTGCAAGGGGGCAGACCAGGAGACAGTCCTACATGTATGTTGGTCCTAGATAGGGTTGTCAGCCAGAGGCTGGAAAATAGTGAGAGTCGGAGGGGGCCATGGGGGAGTCCCATCAGCACAATGGTGTTGCATCAGTTCTGATGTCACTCCACTTTAGGAAACTAGAGTTTCCAGTGATTCCTAGAGTGGTCTGACATAACTTCTGGGTTTTCCACAGAAGTCGTGTAATGACATTGCACCAACAGCTTTTTTTAAAAAAATGGGGGGGGGGGTGTCTCTGCCAGCCACAGGTGTGGCAGTGGGCAACAGGAGCTGGGGGGAAATGGTAAGCCTAGTCCCAGAGCATGAAGTACTTCAAAATAACAAATATCTTGACTTTAACTCAGGAATTAATTTAACCCAGGAACTGTCTATTCTGACTCCCCAGGGATTCCGGCAGGTTTCTCCCCCTCCACCCCCACCCCGCTATCCATGAACCTTTTAACTGGAGATACCAGATTACCATGCAGAGAAACAACGTTCAGGGCCCTGATGTAACTCCCAGAATTCTTGGATGCCATCTCTCCCCATATGTATAGTCTGTTTTGACTGGGACTCTTTACTGCTACACAGATGAAAAAAGTCAGACACTTAGATTCAGCGGCACAGAAGCCCTCTCAGAAGTCCAGAGCATTGATGGTTCTCATGGGTTTGGGTGAAGGAGAATTACCTGGAAGTTGCGGACTACTGTGATATACGTGGCTGGTCTCCGGCCTGGTGGAGGCAGCAAGACAGAATCGTGTTTTGGTCCTGGAAGGCGGCATGAGGCGAAGATGCGGGAATACTGGTCCATGCATAGAGGGTAGCCCCGGGAATATTCAACCAAGAGGGTCTGGCTGACGTGAGGGGGGAAAACCAGGAAAGTGAGCCAATGCCTTTCAAGTCTCAATCTCAAGGCTACTGCCACTCCTGGTGGTGGGACTAGGGTTACCAATTATGTGTTGGGAAATTCTTGGGAGATTTGGGGAAGGTGGAATTCAGGGAGGGGACACACCTCAGCAGGGTATAATGACATGGAGTCCATCCTCCAAAGCAGCCATTTTCTCCAGGGAAGATTATCTCTCTAATATGAGGATGAATTTTAATTCTGGGACACATCCACACCCCACAGAGAGGTGGCAACCCTAGACAAGAACCCTTAACCCCACATGGTCCTAAAAGTTCCCTCATATCACCAACCTGCCAGGAAGCAACACTAGGATTGTTCATGTACTCAGTTGCCCCATACAATGTCCCAAATATGAGCTTCCTGTTTTCACAGGGACGCATTTTATAGCAAGGCCCAGTTCAGAGGCCGCTGTGACTTCACTTAAATGCCTTTCCTACTTTAAACAACCAACCTGCTCCCCCAACCCTACCTCCTACTTGTCTTTCATACTTCCACCCTGGAAAGGCAGCTATCACAGCATTTTCTCCCAAACTTTCTTAAACAAGGTTGTTGTTAGTATTGTGTTCATGGAATATTAAAGGCTTGAGGGATTCCTACCATACTAACTCTGCACCCCCTCCACTTCAAACTTACCCCTCACCACTGAATCCCTCCCCAAGAGCTTCTTTCTTACCTGCATAATGGGTGAATGCAGATGAACATTTATCAGGAGGCAACTACCCGTGGCCTTTGGCAGAGGAAGCTGCCTTATACCAAGCTAAACATTGGCCCACCTAGATTAGTAATGTCCACCCTATTGGTAGCAGGTAGGAGATGGCATGGACCAAACCTGGAGTGTTCTCGATGCAAACCATGTGCTTTGGCACCAGATCACACCATACAATTACTGGGTAAGCTGGTCATCTATGTTGCCGTTTGTTGCCAAACAATGAGAAGAACCTTTAGTGCTCCTCAGCTTTCTGATGAGGTACAAAAGCACGGTAAGATTCTCCACACTGCAAGGCAAGACCAAGAGGCCTAAGGCGCACCTAGGTGATTCATCATCTATATTGATTCAACAATGTCCCCTTAAACAGCAGATCCTCTTTGACCCCCTCCCAAGTTGTCCTATAGACACAGGGCAACATTGATATCCCCCTGTCATGACAAACAGGCCAAGTCTTGTGTACATAACTTTGAATTTAACCAACTTGCTGGATACATCATCAAGGATACTCACTGGTCAATCTTGGCCTTGAAATCCAACACACCAGCAATGAGTTTTGCTGTAAACCTACATGGGTGGAAAAGGGGGGGGGTGAAATCCTGTTAAATCCAGAGAAAGTCCTCCAAGCACCAGTCTCCATTATACTACTCTAACCCAGCTCTGGGGTACACACTTTGTATCATTTTAATAGTTTTTTTTTAATTTTAAAAAATTACCTTTATTTTTATAATATACAATTCACATATTTAACTCAATTTGACTAATAACAAAGGTCCACAAGAGATCAAATGAAAATGAAAGTTTCATAATAACGTAAACTTCTTTGACTTTCTCTAACTATTCTTGCATAAGAACATAAGAACATAAGAGACGCCAATGTTGTATCAGGCCAAAGGCCCATCCAGCCCAACACTCTATATCACACAGTGGCCAGAAATACCAGTGCATATCTGGCATCATATTCTGTTTCCAGTACCGGGGAATTACAAGTCTGGAAGCAGTAGTAAAGCTTAAAAGAATTTCTTGGTATTTTACAAGAAGCCTAGATACATAGTTTAATAAAAAGATTTCTGGATTGAAGGGCGCATTAATCCCTAAACCTTTCCTCAACTTTTCACTTATGTTATCCCAGTAATTAATAGCACATGGGCAATGTCACCACAACAGTGCCATCATCCACCAGAGACATTACACATCTTTGCAAGCTTCTTTGGAGTGAGACAGATTTGACATACCTACATCTTAAGCAAGTTTTCTTTAAAGTTTCAATACTAAATGACATCCCCTGAGACAAAACAAACGTCGAAATTTCACCAAGAAGCTCACATCCAAGATCACAATTCCACTTAAATTGAGAGCAGAGATGCTATAACCAGTATATAATTTTAAATAAATCAAAAAACACACAAATTCTAGGGAAATTTGCCCTTAATCATAAGCACTTCAAAATCTCAAAGATCTGTTGAAGTCACACCTCTAGAAAATCTCTTAGATAGATAACTTTGTACCTGAATGTTCTCAAAGAAGGTAAGCTGACCATTACTGTATTTGTAATTATTTCAACAGTAAAAAGTAAGTATCCTTTTAATAGATTTTAGAAACATCCTGTTAACCAGGAACAGGGCTGACACCAAACCTTACGGTCAATGGTACAGATGAGTAAACAAAAGCTGGCCTGACAGTTTCTGCAAAACACGAATTTGCAAAGTTGTCTCATTGTTACATTCTTGAGAAAGATAATTATGAAATCACTGGAAGTACCTTCAGAATTAAACTTCACAATATGAAGAATGGACAGATCATCGATTTGCAACATGTATTTCTATGGGAAAGAAAACTCTAAGCTCAGAAACGCGCTTACATCGTATATTTTCAGATGAGATAAATGGTTTTGATACAATTGTGTGAGTCTCATGTAACTGGGTCTATATAAGACAGCTGTACCCCAAACACCCCATAATCTCTCAGATGTGGGCAGGGTGAGACGATCTAATCTTTCTGAAAGCGCTCAGGTGAAAATCTCAGTAATTGTATTTTATATTTTAATCTTAAAATAACTAGGAAAAGGCAGGACACGTGGCACGTGTCTATCTGATTTCACTTACACCTGCAGGGTTATTTTTGTATCACTGCGATTCCTACTTAACCATTTCAAGAGTGATTGGATTTATTTTAAATCTCTTCAAAAAATAACATGAGCTATCTTTGGCTGGGATGCACGGTTTTCACATACCAGGAACAAATGAACTTCTCTTCAGTCAGAGGGCTATTATCTGCAGAGATGATTATAGGAGAGATGAATAGTCACTCTCAATACAGCCCTGTGATTTAGCAGTTAAGGCGCTGCTTTGGAACAGACACACTTTGTTTTCATCGGTTTCGAAAGGACTTCTTCCCTCAAGGGGAACCATTACCAGGGCAGCTGCCCCAGGCTCCATTCTGGAGAGGGCCCCACCAGAGGGGAGGAAAGATTTTTACCACGATCAGGCCACTGCCGCTTGCACTTATCCTGTGTCAGCCCAGGCAACCAGCCTGCAGAGATAGCCACTTGCGACCACCCTGTTGGGGGCTCGGGCAACCATGTCAGCAGTGGCAGTTTGGGCCCGCTCTGTGTGAGGCTCGGGCATTTGACTTCTAGGGACAGGTCCCACACACCTCACACAGTGTGAGGGTTGCCCCTTGCTTGGCCCCAGCATGGATGGCCCTGATTCTGGAGCCCCATCTTGGACTTTTATCCTGGCCCCCAGAGTCATTAACCTGAGACCACACCTGCTCTGCAAATTTATGACGTAGCCACTTTCACACTAGAAAAAAAGTTTCTAAGAAGAGTAGTGACATGCCTCAAAGAAGAAGAAGAGATTGGATTTATACCCCACCCTTCACTACCTGAAGGAGTCTCAGAGCGGCTTACAATCCCTTTCCCTTCCCCTCCCCACAACAGACACCCAGTGAGGTAGGTGGGGCTGAGAGGGCTCTCTTGAGAACTGCCCTTGAGAGAACAGCTCTGAAAGAACTTATGACTGACTCAAGGTCATACCAGCAGCTGCATGTGGAGGAGTGGGGAACCAAACCTGGTTCTCCCAGATCAGAGTCCACACTCTTAACCACTACACCAAACTGGCTCTTTCTTTTTGCTATGAATCAATGTTCAGAGTGCAAAGGGGGACAGATAGGGTTGCCAAACCCACTGGTTTGGCAGGGGTCCCCCACTTTTGGGGGGCTTTTACCCCCCAAGGCCCAACACCTGCCGCCACCACTCTCCCTTCTCTCTTGAGAGAGGAGGAGAGGGTGGCTGCGGGCCAGCTAATCAGGCGCAGAAACGCTGGCTCCCTGCAGTTAAAGGGGCCCCTTTAACTGCAGGGAGCCGGCGTTTCTTCGTGGAGGTCAGACGCGCTGGGGAATGCTGGCTCCCTGCAGTTAAAGGGGCCCCTGTCGGGTAGGTGGGCGGGGGGGGGACATCCCCAATGTGACATCATCACATCAGAGATACCATGCCCCCTCCAGGAACGCCCCCCCAAAGTCCCCCGCTGGGGGGGGGGAGATAGGACTTGGCAACCCTAGGGACAGAGAATTATCCAGAGGGGCAGCAGGCCACCTCCTTAGTAGACTCATAAAAACTTTTTTAGTACGAATACTTAAATATTTCCGTTTTTTGACAGCACACTAATATTAATCTTGCTTTGCACTGCTTGTAAATATCAACTGTAACTGCTCACTGTAGTTAAAAGGAGACTTATTGTTTCAGCAGGTGGCATTCCCTCCTTCCTGCCCTACATTTTAATTGTTTTTTGTTCTTGAATGTGTATTTTAGCTTTGAGATTAACTCTTTTAATGACACGATTTTGTTTGGTTTTAATGGTTTTAAGACTTTTTTTTAAAAATCTGTTAGTCCCCTTGGAGGCCCTGATAAAGGCAGACAGGCAAGGTATAAATTTTATATATACTCAATGGCCAACCCAGTACTCTCAACTCTCCTCTCTTCCATGTGTTCCAAGCTTCCTGTGTGGGGAAAGTAATACTGAAAGCATCTAGTTGTGGCTTAAAGGTCTTTCTCAAGCCCTGCACGAGTGGCCAAAAACCCCACCCGGAAAACTATTTCACCCTAACCTGGTTAGCCCAGGCAAGTCCAATGTCATCAGATCTTAGCAGCTAAGCAGGGTCGGCCCTAATTAGTGCTTGGATGGAAGGCCACCAAAGAAGTCCAGGGTTACCACGCAGAGGCAGGCAATGGCAAACCACTTCTGTTGGTCTCTTGCCTTGAAAACCTTATGGGGTCGCCATAAATTGGCTGCAAATTTTAATGAGGGGGGGGGACTATTTTAACCATGAAAAGCTAAATAACTGATCCTGTGCATACTCTGTTTCTCATCATCGGCCCACTTCCAAAAAATGGGCTGTGATCCAGTTTACACTCAACCTTAGGGTTGCCAAGTGTATCTTCACTGGGAGCGGGGGGCTCCCAGCTGGCGTCTTGTGTGTGCGTGCATGCACGCGCGCCGCACGCACATCACTCGAAAGTGACGGGAGAATGCCAGGCAAGCTGGGGGGCTTTCCCTTGTATGGCCGTGGCCCCGCCCCCAGGGTGACCGGCGTGCCCATGTCACTTCCTGGTGATGCGCACGCGCGCGGGGGGTGTGTGTTCCCCCAGGGCCCAATTCCGCCGCGGCGAAAATCGGGCCTCCAAAGCGGGAGGTTACCTGCCCCCCACCCCCACTTGGCAGCCCTACTCGACCTGGTACTAGGCTGAGTAGATTCTTCACAGAGACTTGTTTGACATAAATTGCTTTGTCATGTCCAAGCAGGCCTATTTTATTACACTGTACTTGAAGCTGCCTTTGAAGACCATTCAGAAGCTTCCACTTGGTCCAGGATGTCCAGTCAATACTTGCTGTACTGTACACAAAGTTCTACATCACCCTTCATGCTGAAGTAATTGCACTGGCCTCCCAGTCTCTTCCTGGGCACAACTAAAAACGCTGGTTTTGATGTATACAAATTCATAATGTTCTGGTCTGGAGCACGTATATGAAGTGAGGTTATACCTCACAGAGTGTCTGTTGTGGGGAGAGGAAGAGAAGGAGATTGTAAGCTGCTCTGAGACTCCGAGTGAAGGGAGGGGTATAAATCCAATCTCTTCTTCTTCTTAAATCATCAGGCCACGTATCCTCCTTAGCTCAGCACTGCCTACTCTGACTGGCAGCAGCTCTCTGGGATCTCTGATGGAATCCAATTTTCCCTCCAATTCCTGCTTTCACAGATCTTATAACTTAAGATGCCAAGGATTAAAGCCTAGAGCCACAGATTACTACAACCTACACCCCTGGGATGCCCACATCATTCAAGGCCTTCCTCTTTGTCTTACTAGTGATTAGCTTAAGCAGGACTTTTTATACGAACATAAGAAGAGCCCTGCTGGATCAGACTAAAGGTCCATCTAGTCCAGCATCCTGTCTCACACAGTGGCCGAGTATAAAGCCAACAGTTGTGATAGCCTGACCCACAATCAAACAGTCATAAGACATAAAGAATGCTGTTTATGAAGAAGATCCATTTTTTGAAACGTTGTTATGTAATCTGGAGACGACGTTGATTATGTACCTTGGTTCAAGGATTTTCTATTGAGTTGTGTATCATGTTGTAGTGCTTTAGATTGCAATACATAAACAGCATTCTTTATAAGTCTTATGACTGTTTGATTGTGGGTCAGACTATCACGACTGTTGGCTTTATACTTGTTTAACTGATTGGGTCGTGTGTGTCCAGATTTTTTTGTCACACAGTGGCCAACCAGTTCCTCTAGAGGGCCAACAACAGTGCACAGAGGCCGAGGCCTTCCCCTGATGTTGCCTCCTGGCTCTAGGATTCAGAGGTTTAGTGACTCTGAATGTGGAAGTTCCCCTCAGTCACCATGGCTAGTAGCCAGTGATAGACGTATCCTCCATGAATCAATCTATCTATCCTGTGACCATCACTATATCCTCTGGCAGCAAATTCCACCTTTTAATCACTCTATGTGTACAGTAGTACCCTATGTGTACAGTAGTACCCTTGAGATAACAGCTCTGAAAGAACTTATGACTGACTCAAGGTCATACCAGCAGCTGCATGTGGAGGAGTGGGGAACCAAACCTGGTTCTCCCAGATCAGAGTCCACACTCTTAACCACTACACCAAACTGGCTCTTTGTTTTTGCATGAATCAATGTTCAGAGTGCAAAGGGGGACAGATAGGGTTGCCAAGGGGTCCCCCACTTTTGGTACAGTAGTATTTCCTTTGGTCTGTCCTGAACCTACTGCCCAACAGCATCATTGGATGCCATCGAGTTCTAGTATTTTGGGAGAGGGAGAAAAAGTTCTCTTTGTCAACTCTCTTCACCCCATACATCATTTTATGAACCTCCATCATGTTCCCCCTTTCGTCGTCTCTTTTCTAAACTGAAAAATCCCAGACTCTTCAGCCTTTCCTCATACAGAAGGTGCTCCAACCCCCTAATTATCTCGGTTGCCCTCCTCCATACTTTTTCCAGCTCTGCAACGTCCTTTTTTAGATAGGGTGACCAGACCTGTGCACAGTATTCCAAATGAGGCCACACCGTAGATCTATACAGGGGCATTACAATATCAGCCATTTTATTCCCAATCTCTTTCCTAAAAAATCCTAAAACAGAAGAGGAGGAGGAGAGACTGGATTTATCCCCGCCCTTCACTTGGAGTCTCAGAGGGGGCGTTCAGACGGGGCGTTTCAGCCGGCATAAACTGTACCGGTTGGGACCGGTGCAGTTTATGCCAGCTGAAACGCGATCATACTCACCTCCTGTCTGCAGAGCCCATCGCTGTATGCCCGTCCACACACAGTGGGCATTGGCGTTTTTTGTTTTTTTAAAAAACTCCGTTTGAGCATGCGCATAGGCAGCCATCCACAGAATGGCGATCTTCGCGCATGCGCAAAAAACCCTGTCTTACATTTAAACTTTAAAGGTAAGGACTTACCTTTAATGTTTAAAGAGCAAAGTAGCCTCCCTGAGGTCCTGGACGCCTCCGAAACGCTAAACTAAGGCCCTTTTCTTTTCTTTTTTAAACAGACGCCAGGGCGAAGTTTCGTCCAAGCGCATATCGCCGACCTTAAAAAAAAAAAATGGCCGGCGAAAATCGGAAGCCTCAGGCTTCCGAACGGAAGTGGCTCTGCAACGGTGGAGAGCGATCAGACGGGGGAGGGGGGGGAAAGTGATTACAACTGTTGCACTCAGGATACCACCACTTGGGGACCTAGTGGCAGAATACAATGGTGTAAAGCTCTTTACAACGGTTAGGGACAGAAGGCAGATGTTCACTGTGTGAACGCCGGTAAGTACACAGATTCCAACCGGCATCTATACCGTTGTAAATGCCCAGTCTGAACGCACCCAGAGTGGCTTACAATCTCCTGCCCTTCCTCTCCCCACAACAGACATTCTGTGATGTAGGTGGAGCTGAGAGAGCTCTCAGAGGACTGCTCACGAGAACAGCTCTGTGAGAACTGTGGCTGACCCAAGGTCACCCAGCTGGCTGCATGTAGGGGAGTGGGGAATCAAACCCGGTCCTCCCAGATTAGAGTCCACACACTTAACCACTACACCGAACTGGCAAACAGTGGTGGGCTGACACTTTCATTGAACTATCCACCAAGACCCCAAGATCTTTTCTCCTTTCAGTTTCAGCAAGCTCAGACCCTGTTAGCCTATACTTGAAGTTGGGATTTTTGTCCTAATGTGCCCTTACACTTACCAATATTGAACATTTTCACTGGTTGCCCCTTCATTACTCATATTCCACTGAAAGGATGCTCAATTAGACCCTTTCCTTCTGCTACTTGAAGATAAGACAAAACCTGCTCCTTTCTGGATGGGCTGCCATTCTCCACAAAATGGCAGCATATACAATGAACAGCAATTGCTTAAAATGTGTTATATTATTCATGTTAATTTAACAGCTCTTGGTGGTGGAAAGTGCCACCAAGTAGCAGCCGACTTACAGCAAGCTCGTAGAGGTTTCAAGAGCAACAGATGCACTGAGGTGGTTTGCCATTGCTTGCCTCTCTGTAGAAACCCTGAACCTTCCTTGGTAGTCTCCCATCCAAATGTTAACCCTCTTGGTGGTGGAAAGTGCCACCAAGTAGCAGCCGACTTACAGCAAGCTCGTAGAGGTTTCAAGAGCAACAGATGCACTGAGGTGGTTTGCCATTGCTTGCCTCTCTGTAGAAACCCTGAACCTTCCTTGGTAGTCTCCCATCCAAATGTTAACCAGAGCTGACCCTGCTTAACTTCCAATATCTGACAAGAGCAGGCTTGACTAGGCCATCCAGTCCTTACCAGGGCCCTCAACAGTATCATCTAAAAACTTACTAACAAATAATTACACATCAGGTTTTATGGAGTACTTCTAGGTTTCACCCTCAAGTAGTTGGTTTTTCAGCCCTCTGTATCATCAAATAAACAAATTTCATCTTAAAAAAAAAAAAACTGAGGCAAGGGGGCACCCGGAGTTGAACCAGGGACCTCTTGATCTGCAGTCAAATGCTCTACCGCTGAGCTATACCCCCAGCACACACACTGATCTCACCATAAAGTCTAATTATGCACACTGGTTTGGCCACATAGTTCCTTGACACACCTTGAAGCATCATTACCTTCTTACTTTGACAGTAACCTTTTCCATATGAACATCTCCTGAGGAATAACCCACTGGATATCTATGCTTTACAAAGAGTTCTGGGATATATTCCAGGCTGGGCAGTTAAACACTCGGCAAAGATACTGGTCCTCATTTTTATCCCCATACATACCAAGAGCATACCCAAAACTACTTTCAGCTTGCACATTGCAAGGGAAGATTAGTACTGGCAACAGTGTTCCCTCTAAGCTGAATTAGTGTGAGCTAGCTCACAGTTTTTTAGCTTCCGGCTCACATATTTTTGTCTTAGCTCAGGAAGGATGACTCCAGAGCAAACTAATTTAAGCAGTAGCCAAACTGCTCACTCACACCTTTAATGCCAGTAGTTGTTGCTCACAAGACTCCACAGCTTAGAGGACGCATTGTGGCAAGCAACAGGAGTTTTGGTAAATAACAGTCTTCCCAACTTCACATGGTCCACTGGCTGCTGCCCTTTCTTAGGAGGCATGATCTGGCCATGGTTCTCCATGCTGGACTACTACAGTGTCCTCCACATAGAGCTGTCCTTGAAGACTGACATTTTCAGCTAGTGCAACATGTAGCAGCAAGACTGCTTGCTGGTGCAGGTTACTGGGAACACACCTTGATCGTCTGAGAGGTCTTTCAAGGGCTATCATTTTATTTTCAGAGTACAAGGCAACTATACCTGTGAAGCCCTAAAATAGTCTGGGGCCTTGCTCCAAGCCTGCACAAGAACAGTGGCTCTCCAGGCTTTCAATATGATTTCAGAAAGCCTTGGAAAAGAGGGAGATGTCTTCTTTCTTAAGCCTGAGAGGGAACAACCTTCATGCTTCCACTCATACTGGAGCCGCTGCAGAGGGACTTGGAGGTTCTAGGAGTGTCTCAGTGGGATTTCACAAATCAAGATCTTACCTTTCTTATGACTGGCAGCCCAAACTAATGAACTCCTGAGCTCAGGATTTGGAGAAAACATGCTCATTTACACTAACAAGTACTTTTAACAATGCTGTTTTTTAATTTTACCCCCAAATTACAGTTATTTGTCACAAAGAACACTACTTTGTGATACAGGATTTGTCTCGCCATTCACTCTCACGTATCTCTGCTAAAAGATTTTTAATTTTTTTAACCTATCATGAATATTTTAGAGCAGAGAGGTCTTACTAAATCCATCATCTCTTTTTAAAAAGAGGGGGCACCCGGAGTTGAACCAGGGACCTCTTGATCTGCAGTCAAATGCTCTACCGCTGAGCTATACCCCCAGCACACACATTAAACTCATCATGAAGTCTAGTTATGCGCACTGGTTTGGCCACATAGTTCCTTGCCATGCCTTGAAGCATCACTGCCTTCCTACTTTTACAATAATGCTTTCCATATGAATATCTCCTGAGGAATAAACCACTGGATATCTATGCTTTAGAAAGAGTTCGGGGATATATTCCAGACTGGGCAGTTAAACACTCAGCAAAGATTCTGGGCCTCATTTTTATCCCCATGCATACCAAGAGCATACCCAAAACTTGCTTGCACACACTAAGGGAATGTTAGTACCAGTAAGCAAGAAGATTCTCCACCAGTAACAGTCTTCTCAACTTCACATGGTCCACCGTTCGCTACCCTTCCTTCAGAGACATGATCCAGCCATAGTTCTCCATGCTAGACTACTACAGTGTCCTCCACATAGGGCTAGTCCTTGAAGACTGACAGCTTCAGCTAACTCATAACATAGCAGCAAGTCTGCTTACTGGTGCAGGTTGTTGAGAATGCACCTTGGCAATCTGAAAGGGTTTTCAATGGCTGCTGTTTTATCTTCCATGCACAAATTGAAGCAAGAACCCCTTGGTTTGCAATCAAATGTTCTACCAACCAAGCTATACCCCCCCTCCAAATTATATATGTCTGTCACAAAGAACCGTAGTTAATGATTCAGGATCTATCTCACCATTCACTCTCATATTATCTTTGGTAAAAGACTTTTAAAAATAATTAACCACCAATGACTCTTTTGGAACAGGGAGGGCTTAATAAATATGCTTTGCCTATTAAAAAGAGGGGGCACCCGGACTTGAACCAGGGACCTCTTGATCTGCAGTCAAATGCTCTACCGCTGAGCTATACCCCCAACACACTTCCTTCTTACTAAGAAGTCTAGTTAAGAATACTGGTTTGTCTACATAGCCTTCTTTGATCTACAGACACTAACAGGTTTGTTAGCTATTCTAATTATTTTCCACCCACAGAAACTACAATTATGTTTCATTGTATGTCATGCTTAACTAGTTACATATTTGAATTAATTTCTCTCTAAACATCATTACTCAGCCTACAGTACTTGAGGGAAGTGTTGGATGTGTTCCAAGGCTGCTGAGTTGAGACTGACAACATGAAATCCAACATGGCCCTTTCTTTACATTCCCAGAGAAATGCTGATCACCACTTTGAAGCAATTTTTATCCCGGCCAATTTGGCTGGAGATCCTGGAGGTTTTTTGTCATCTTCTGAGCGTGGGACAGCGGCTACTGGAGGTCTGGGGGGAAAGGTATTTGTGAATTCCCTGCATTGTGCAGGGGGTTGGACTAGATGACCCTGGAGGTTCCTTCCAACTCTATGATTCTATGAAATGGAAAGTTATGCATTTAGGCAAAAAGAATCCAATGGACAGGTATACAATGGGGAATTCTCGGCTTGGCAGTAGTAGTCCACGTGAAAAGGATCTTGGGGGGTTAAAGGTAATTGTAAGCTGAACGTAAGTCGGCAAATGTGATACAGATACAAAAAACGTTAGTGCAAGAGAACCCGGGAGTCTGTGGGAAGAGGATAAAGAGCTAAAGCTGAAATTGGCAACTGGTGGCCAGTCAATCTCATGTTTCCCTGCTACTTTCAACTTTTCCTAGCATGACTGTCTTTTCCTGTCTGTTCCAGTGACTCTAGTCCTCGTAATGTGACCAAAGTATCATAGCCTCAGTTTAGTCATTTGAGCTTCTAGGGAGAGTTCAGGTTTGATTTGGTCTAGGACTCATGTATTCATCTTTTTGGTGGTCCACAGTTTTCATAACATTCCTCCGACACCACATTTCAAATGAATCAACTTTCTTCCTGTCAGCTTTCTTCACTGTCCAACTTTCACAGCCGTATATAAGTAATGGGGAATACTATGGTATGAATTATCTTGATCACCAGTGACACATCCTTACACATAAGGATCTTTTCTAGCTCCCTCATGGCTGCCCTTCCCAGTCTCCGTCACCTTCTGGTTTCTTGGTTGCAAACCTGAATAAATTATGCCAATCAAGCACATTTGCGTAATTCTTTATTTCACATTAATATATTGCTTATTACTTTTAGAATAATTTATTCCGGTTTTGTTAGACAGGGGAAAGGGCAAGGAGGATAAAAAACCCCCAAAGACCTAACCCAACTACTGGGAAATCTCATTCCACCAATTCTTTGGCTTTTCATAGCAGGCACTGTCATGAGGACAAGAAGGTTGCTTTAAAAAGAAAGCAAGAACTTCAGACTTCCAGAAAAAGGATTCTTTAATAAGTGCTGACAGATTTTTGTGCTTTTCTTATGTTACCACAGAATATTGAGAAGTAAAATGTGAACAGCCCTGCTTTCTGCAGCTCCTACTGAAATGTTTGAAAGGGATGCACTATAAAGTATATACAATGTGAATTAATTATGTCCCCCTCAGGGTGAAGCAAAGCGTCCTTTCCAAAGATATTAGTCTCCTACTTTATGCAACAGAGTATAGAACAGCCGCTACCAACAGTTACCAAAGCATGATTCAACAAGTTTCAGGTTCTAATCTCACTTCAAATATAACACTCATTACACGTCCATTAGCAATATAGGGATAATAATTGTGACCTACTTGCAAGGCTTACAAGAAGGTAAATTTATCTGAAGCACTTTGAATGCTCCAAATGCCTTTAATAAGGATAAGTGCTTAGCATTTAATTTTTAAATATGACCTTTCCTTCACCTGAGGGCCTCAAGGCAGCGTATGTGGTTCTCCTCCCTCCTCATTTTCCCCTCATAACTTTCTTCTCAGTGCAAAAGCGGAGAGGAACAGAAATGACACAGAAATCCCCACAGACCTGGCAGCTGGAGTTTGAGACTGTTTTTTGAAAAGGCAGGAAGCATCTAAGAAACCCAACCAGCCACAATCATGAATTCTGGATTATCAGAGATATGAGGCCCCCTCAACAGAAGCCTTCATTGATTATATCCTCCACAGTCACTTCCAGTCTCCTTAGGGGAAGAAAAGGAACAAATTCATTGACGGGAAGGGGCTGTGGCTCACGATACTGCATCTTGTTTTACCTTCAGAGGGTTCCATGTTCAATCTCTGGCATCCCCAGTTCAAATACCTCAAGGTGACAAGACAGCTGAAACAGGCCCTTTTCTGCTAAAATCCATGATACCGAGTTAGACAGATCGGACGCCTACACTGTAAGCCAGGGCTGTTCCTAAAATCTGTTCTAGGGAATGACACTGGCCCCGGGTACCTAAGGAAGCCGGATATGCCTTGGGGGCAAACAGGGCGGGAGTGCTTCAAAGACCAGTGCCAAAGAGAGAGGCATGACATGGCTGCATGAGCCCCAACGTAGGGCCCATAAGTGTCACGAGGCCCAGTTGCTCCATCCCCAAACCAAACAGCAAGCCCTGGCTCTTCTCTACCACTGGAGCAGACGTTGCCTCAGAAAAGGCCAGGAGAGATCAGTTCTGTGTCTGTAGAGTGTATCAGTTCAGAAACAGCTGACAGCAGAGCACAATGATTAGAGTGTCGGACCAGGATCCGGGAGACTCAGGTCTGAACCCCTGCTCTGCCACGGAAGCCTGCTAAGAAGAAGGGGGGGGGGTTCTACCACTGCAAGCTGGTATTGCAAAACCTGGGAAAGGACAACAGGGACAAGATCACGATGACACTGAAAAATACGGGAAATCCCAATTTTACCTCTCTTTTCTTAGAAAAGCGGTTCCCTTTTATTTTACAGGCAATATCTGGCCACTCACACACACACACACAGCCTAACTTACCTCACAGGGTTGTTGTAAGGAGGATAAAGTGTAAAACTGTGGAGAATGATATACACCACTTTTTGAGTCCCCACTGGGGAAAAAGGCAGGGTAAAAAAATGAAAAAAATGACCAAACAGAAATGCCTCCAGATTCTGTGGACTGGCCCCAGCCCTTACAGCAGCCATCTTGTGACTGGGCCCACTCCCTGTTCTCAAGACTCCAAATGTGCCCATAGGGCTCAACAAGATTAAGGACCCCGCACTAAAAAAGGTGATGCTCCTCAGAAAAGGGCAATCTGTGTTCTTCACACAGGGGGGAGGAGGAGATTGGATTTGGTAGAAAATGCAAGTCAAGTCACAGATGATTTATGACAACCTGTAGGGTTTTCAAGGCAAGAGACATTCAAAAGTGGTTTGCCATTGCCTGCCCTCTGCATAGCAAGCCTGGACTTCCTTTGGTGGTCTCCCATCTAAGTACTAACCAGAGCTGACCCTGCTTAGCTTCCAAGATCTGCCAAGATCAGGCTAGCCTGGGCCATCCAGGTCTGGACAACATTTAAACATACATGATTTAAAAGAGCCCTTTGCCGGTGTGTGACAAAGAAGTTGAAGGAAATGGCATTCAAAAGCTGTGCAGTAGGAGGCCCCTGAGCCACCAGCTGCTTATTTCAGCTTTACGGTCTATACATTTCATCCCCCCTCCTGCAGACTCCCGGATTCCTTACCCAATTCTCCATGCGAGCTGCCCGGCGCTGCAGCCGGGCCTGGAGTCTGTCCCCTTCTCCTCCGGGAGCCCCAAATTCGGCCACCAGCTCCTTCGACTGCTCCAGCTCCTCAGGGCTCACCAAGGGCTCCAGAGAACGCAGATATCGAGCCATGGTTTGGGCCAGAGGGGGCAAGGGCTGTTGAGGGAGGGGGAAAGTGGATGCATTTCTGGGGTAGAGGGCCTGGAAGAGAGAAGGAGGCCATGTTTATTTACTTTATAGTCTACCTTTCTCACTGAGGTCCAAGGCAGATTACAGGCTCACAAAGATGGTAAACTGTAGCCCAACAAAGCTTTTACCCGCCTCAGCTGTAAAACGTTTCCAAGAGCCACTGTGGTACCCCAGGACAAAAGTCTCTCGAGGTCTCCCATCAAACCACCCTGACCCAATACAAACTCACTGTATAAAATCAAGTCACATGACTAGCTGTTAGCATGAACAGGCTAGCAATTGGCTGTGTCCATGTGACCACATATTTACATGATACCCTTCTTCCAAGAAGTTCAGTGCACTTGGTCCCACGTTTTGTCTTCACAACCACCTGTAAGATACGCTGGACTGAGAAACAACCCCGCCCCCCGTACCAAACTGAAGGGTTGTGGTTTTTTGCTGAATTTAGAGGAATACACCAGTGGCACCTTGTCTTGTTCCCACACCTCCTTCAGTGGCTCAAACATTTTCCTGCTCTCTCATGGGGTTCCCACCCCTCTATCCAAGTCCATGTGTACCCAAGTCCATGTGTACTTTAACAATACCCTAGGAAGATGTCCTCCCCCGAACCATAAGAAGATCCTCGCTGGGTCAGACCAGGTATCCATCCAGTAAAGGATCCTGTCTCACAGTGGCCATGTGTTCTTTGCAATACTGAACTGGTAAATAAACAATTTTTTTTAATAGATGGGAAAGGGATTTGGGTCAGACTATCTCTAGTGAAACTTGGAGATGCACATTGATATCTGGCTCTAAATTCACAGTATCGTCTCTGTGTAAGGAGAACTTATTGAAAATGTTACATCAGTGGTATCTTACATCACATAAACTAACTAAAATTTATGGTAATTGACCGGATAAGTAAATCACCAAGACAGACTTTCATCATATGTGATGGACTTGTCCATAAGCAAAAAACTACTGCCAAGGTTGCTCAGATGTAATGGAAGTCAGTTTTGGATTAAATTTATCTCTGTTAATTGCAGCCTTGTTGCTTAATTATGTACCACAGGTTCCTAACCCCCTGCACTCTACTGTATTACACCTCATTGCGGCAGCCAGAACTGTATTTGCGAGACACAGGAAGTGACAAACGGACAGCCCCAACAGTTCATGAATGGGCACAAAAATGTTTGCAGATTTATCCACTATATATGTATCCACGCACACACTTACAGTAAAACAAAATGACAACTGCTTAAACATGGTAGAAAATGCAAGTCAAGTCACAGATGATTTATGACAACCTGTAGGGTTTTCAAGGCAAGAGACATTCAAAAGTGGTTTGCCATTGCCTGCCCTCTGCATAGCAAGCCTGGACTTCCTTTGGTGGTCTCCCATCTAAGTACTAACAAGATGCACGGCAGACTGAGTTGACTTGGAACCCTGTGATGCAATAACTATGTCTTTTGTTAACTAAGGTGTCTTTTCCCTTCATGTTGCTATTGTGGTGGTGTTTTTTCCCCTTTGAATTAAAAAGAATCAAAAGTCTGTGTCTAGTTTAGTGTAGTGGTTAAGAGCAGCAGCAGTGTGTGACAGTTGAAGGAAATGGCATTCAAAAGCTCTGCAGAGGGGTCAAGAGGAGGCCCCTGAGCCACCAGCTGCCTATTTCAGCTTTACAGTCTGTACATTTCATCCCCCCCTCCTGCAGACTCCCGGATTCCTTATAGGGTGTCTGCTGTGGGGACAGAAAAGGAAAGGAGCCTCTAAGCTGCTCAGAGACTCCAAGAGAAGGGAGGAGTATAAATCCAAATCTTCTTCTTCTGTGACTAAAACCATGGGCACAGGGCTTGAGGCACTTAGAACTGGTGAGGAATCACCCAAAAGCTCTCTATGAAGGTAGATCCAGGTGGGGTAGCCGTGTTGGTCTGAAGCAGCAGAACAAAGTCTGAGTCCGGGGGCACCTTTAAGACCAACAAAGTTTTATTCTGGGTATAAGCTTTTGTGCACAGGCACACTGAAGATACATTGAAACAGACTTTCTCAAGCCTTACATATGGGGGGGGTGTGTTAGTTGCCAGGAAGGGCTACTGTCAAGATGTATCTGAAGAAGTGTCCATGCAAATGAAAGCTTACACAGAGAATTAAACTTTGTTGGTCTTAAAAGTTCCACTGGACTCAAAATTTGTTCCAAAAGCTCTTTGCTGTTGTTGTTTTCAGTTCAATTCAAGGCCTTCTGAATATTATCTTGAAGACTCAACAAATTTATTTTCAGTGTTTACATGCCATGTCTCTAGAAAACGTTAACACTGTATTAAAACAACATAAAACAACCTTCAGCATCTTAAAACAGTAGTCATATAACAGTCCTGCGAGCTAGACGCAGACCATAAAAGCAGATTTAAAAGAGACAACAAAAAAAGTTATGGAGCCCTTCAGGTAAAAAAGCCAGGGTCAAAACAGAAATGTTTTATTAAGACTCCAAAGCCTCCGCTCTCTACACAAAGGCTTTCATGTTAGCAGTTCGGTTGCACGTCTGAAGCCTCCTAAAGAGGTTCAAATACATCAGCCGCGAACTTGTTTCATGTTAACAACTGCTCCTTCCGGGCAAAAGTAGCGGCCTTTCCTGCACGGCGTCGGCTGCCGTATGGAAGCGAGAATTATTTTTTTCGGCTCTGCCTGCAGGCTGCAATCTGCAGATGGTTACATGCAACTCCCTAGTCTGGTCACCCAGACTACTATTTTGGCTCTCGTGGATAGGGGCCCGAATCTCACTGACTTTGATCAGCCTCATTTTTCTCCTTTCTGTTTACTCCTAAGGAAGCCTGGAGCCCGATCTACTCAGAAACATGCCTCACACACTAAAGAGGGCGCTTTTACTATTCCCAAATCAACGAAGTTTGAGAGTCCAGTGGCATCTTTAAAGCCAACAAAGTTTAATCCCGGGTAGAAGCTTTTCGTGTGCACGCACACTTCTTCACACGGAATCTTGTACCCGGAATTAAACTCTGCTGATCTTAAAGGTGCCACTGGACTCAAACGTCGTTCTGTTGCTTCAGATCCCACACGTCCACCCCCCACCTGAATCTACTCCCAAATTAATGAGCCTGGTGGAATTCCACGTTGCCGACAGAAACCCGGCCGCATCATCGCGCGCCCCAAGCGCCCCCCTCCCCGTCTCTCTGCACACCCCACGTTTAGCACGTCCGCACATTGCAACGGATCGTGCAAAACAAACACTCGCCGCCGTCACCACACCCACCCAACTCCCCCGCCCCCCGCCGGCCTCGCAAGCGCCAGGCTCTGCAAAGAGAACTGTCGACTCACCGTCGCCGGCAAAGCGGGGGGCTTTCTGCAGCGCCACGGCTGCCAGACCAGCCACCACCTTCCCATAGCCAGAGTCCCATGCACCCGTCCGACTAGAGAGGGGCTACAAAGGGTGGGAAGGAGGGCTCTTATTGACCCGGCTGCAAATACTTGTCACTTCCTGGGAACCAGAGGAAGCTGAAAGGGGGGCTGAGTGCTTTCCCCCCCTCCCACTTTCCTCCTGTGAGAAGCGCCGCTGGCGGTCCTTCAAAAATATACTTCCTCCCGGTCTGGAATGAACGGCGCGGGCTTTTTTGTTTTGTTGTTGGGGTTTTGCGCTAGAGAACAAACTGTGCTACAGCAGGTCTTTAATTGCATCTGCAAATTGTTCCCTTTTTTTTGGTAACACCGTTGGGCCTGTTGCAAGCCTATAGCAGGACGCACTTCCTAGCGCCAGGGTTGCCAAGCCTGGGTTAGGGAATTCCCGGAGATTTAGGGGTGAAGCCTGAGAACTCAGTGAGGGGGATGGGTTTTGGGGAAGGAAGGGAGGCCCTTCTGTTGGGTGTAACGGCACGGAATCCAAACCCCCCCCCCCCACAAAGAAGCCATTTTCTCCAAGGGGACTGATCCCTGTGGTAGTCTGGAGATCTCCAGGTCCCACCCGGACGCTGGCAACCCTTCTGGGTTACCGAGCTGTTTTGTTGCTTTTTTTCACAGAAGGACTTCTGCATGACTGCAGCAATTGGAAGAGGTCCATTTTTGGGTGGTGGGGTGGAGACAGTGGGTTTGCAAAGGGGAACTTCCCCAGTTGAAATGCACAGTTCACAACTGAGAAAGGTACAGGTGATGGAAAAGGAAATAGCAGATTTAGTGCTCCGATGGCTGTTGACCTGTGTCACAAAGCTGATATCTGTCAAAACCACTAGGATGGTTTTCTGTGCCTCAGCCTGGAGGGCTGTTTTGGGGAGTCTCCACAGGACATCGTCCTTCAATCACCCACTTTCCTTAGCCTTGGCCAGCTCTTGCCCTACCTGATTTACTACTGTGTTTTCAGAAGGAATGTAGTCTAAGCCCATTAGCACACTGCCTGGGCAGGAAGGCAGGTATTTTCAAAAAGAGCCCCCCCCCCACGCACCATTTCCTTTCTGTTGGCCCCTCACCACAGCCATTTTGTCTACTATACCACCAGACCTAAATAGCCCAGGCTAGCCTGATCTGGTCAGATCTCGGAAGCTCAGCAGGGTTAGCCCTGGCTAGTATTTGGATGGGAGACCAGCAAGGAAGCCCAGGGTTGTGGTGTAGAGCCAGGCGATGAAAAACCACTTCTGAATGTCTCTTGCCTCGAAAACCCCACAGGGTCGCCATAAAGCCTTGACAGCACTTTCCACCACCATGCCACCAGAAGGCTTTTGGAGGGCTTAAAAGAAACAAAATTCCCAGGCCAGTAACATCTTAAAGACCAGCAAAACTTTCCAGGGTATAAGCTTTCATGAGTCAAACTTGCTGTCAGATACCTTTGACTCAAGAAAGTTTATATCCTGGACATTTTTGTTAAGTCTTTAACATGCTACTGGGCTCAATTTCTGTTCCTCTGCTACTACTAAATAATGTAGTTACATATCTTTTTTTAAAACAACAACCAGTAATTGCTATAATACTATAGCAAAAAAAAGTATTCCCGTGGCACAGTGAAGGAAAGTATATGGAAAATGGCGGCTGATGGAGGAAAGTGTGCAGAAAACTCCCACATGGACACTCCCTTGCTAATTTCAGAGGGTAGCCATAATGGCCTGTGGTAGAACATCTAAGTTCGAGTAGCACCTTAGAGACTGTGACAGGCAGGTCAGGTTCTGCCTTTCCCTGAGAGCAGCCCCTGGGAGTTGGTAGTTAAGGGAATTGAGAGAGACAAGAGTTTGATTCAGTGAAACTGTGGAGAACAGCTGGCTGAAAATAGTCAGTTTGTAACAGAGGATCCCAATTGCTAGAATAAGGAAACAGTTCAAAAATTCAATTGGAAATGAAACCTTGTAATAGCTACCTTTCTTCAGTGTTGTGTTCAAACCATTAAACACAAGTTAACTCCTTGTTTGTTTAAATCTGTGGGCTTGGTGTCTCAGGGAAAGAAACACGTGCATGCAAGATAATACTTCCATCTGTACATATTATAGGATATCATATGAATAAATGCTGGCAGTGTGTGAATGGAACGCTGTATGAGCCCCCAACCCCAATAACTCAGCAAAGTGAGTGACTTGGTTATTAAAGGGGGCTGGTCTGTCCTGTCTTCTGATGTCTCTATGAGGGAGAGAAGAAAATTGCGAAATGGTCATTGCTTTCTATATAAAGTAAAAGAGACAAGAAATGTGTGGGGAGTGTGACATCCTAACCTACTTGTAACCCAGAACCTGAGAGGTTGGAGAAGGCAGGAGGCACTCTTGAGTGGAAAGAGGTGTCACAGAGACCAACAATACTTTCTGTACATAAGCTTTTGACAGTCCAAGCTCTCAAGAGCCAGTTTGGTGTAGTGGTTAAGTGCCCGGACTCTAATTTGGGAGAACAGGGTTTGATTCCCCACTCCTCCACTTGCACCTGGCTGGATGACCCTGAGCAAGCCATGGTTCTGATAAGAGGTGTTCTTGAAAAAGAGCAGTTTCTGTCAGAGCTCTCTCAGCCCCACCCACCTCACAGGGTGTCTGTTGTGGCCTGTGGGGAGGGGAAGGGAAAGGAGTTTGTAAGCTGCTCTGAGACACCTTTGGGTAGTGAAGGGCGGGGTATAAATCCAATCTCTTCTTCTTCATGATCTAGCTATCTGAGGAAAGG
The DNA here is from genome assembly GCF_001447785.1 of Gekko japonicus. NCBI lineage: Eukaryota > Metazoa > Chordata > Lepidosauria > Squamata > Gekkonidae > Gekko > Gekko japonicus. Next base: position 167,677 of record NW_015172063.1, on the reverse strand, counting down.
AGCTTTGACTCTTGAAAGAATATACCCCCCCCCAAAAAAAAATTTTTGTTGGTCTCTAAGGTGCTACTGGACTGGAACCTAGCTGTTCCTTTGCATTGTTCTCTGCATTGAGAATGACAATGAAAAAGAAATGAAGAATCCTCACGGTGAGGGAGGAAGCAGCCTCTGAGGCAGCACTGGAACCTGGTTCTCAACTCTGTGTTCACACTGGTTGTTCTATACTCCAGCGCAGTCATATCAAATGTTGTGTGGGGGGGAGAATGAGTGACAGTGGAAGTGTTACTATATGCATGCTGCATGAGAGGAAAGGAGCTTTGACTCTTGAAAGAATATACCCCCCCCCAAAAAAAAATTTTTGTTGGTCTCTAAGGTGCTACTGGACTGGAACCTAGCTGTTCCTTTGCATTGTTCTCTGCATTGAGAATGACAATGAAAAAGAAATGAAGAATCCTCACGGTGAGGGAGGAAGCAGCCTCTGAGGCAGCACTGGAACCTGGTCTCAACTCTGTGTTCACACTGGCTGTTCTATACTCCAGCGCAGTCATATGAAATGTTATGTGTGGGGGGGAGAATGAGTGACAGCGGAAGTGTTACTATATGCATGCTGCATGACACTGAGGTCACTTCTCAGGCTTAAAGCAGGTAGCAGACCCATTTGCTCAGACCACTAGTCTGCTGCTGTGGATGAAGCCAGTCATGGTGCATTCTTAGATTTAGTAATGCCTGCATGTGACCAAGCCCCCCCCCCTTTGTTCAGTAGTATAGCTGCACCGGTGTGCCAAAGGAGGCGAGTTTTATATAGAGTAGGAAGTAGGAAGGGACCATCAGGGTCATCTGGTCCAACCCCCTGCCAATGCAGGAACTACAACCATAATATCCCCAACAAGTATGTATCCAATCAATACTCAAAATTGTCCAATTACAAAGAGTCCACTACCTCGTGAGGGAGCTTGTTCCAGAGCCAAACACCTCACCATCAAGAAATTCTTCCTCAGATTTAGATGAAAACTCTTGGTGGAGTTTTATATCCATTAGTCCGAGGCCTATCATCCAACATGATCGAAATCATATCTGCCTCATGTTCCACATGGCGCTCCTTTAGGTAGCAGAAGGTGTCAAGCATATCACCTCGCAAGCATCTCTTTTCCGACGTAGAGATTCCCAGGTCCTTCAGTCTCTCCTCATAGGACATGGTGTCCACACCCTTCACCAACTTAATTCTGTGTATGTTGCTAGTTGCTCTGGAAAATGGGATATTTCTTTTTTTATGCTAAAAACACCCTGTGGATGAAAAAATACTGAACTAATGCTGTAGAGACAGTGTGCGTAGTGTTTAGAGCAGGGGTGTCGAACTCATTTGTTATGAGGGCCAGATCCGACATAAATGAGACCTTGTTGGGCCGGGCCATGTGTGTCATAAAATGTAATGCCACGTAGAGGAGATATAAACTTTATAAAGGACACAAACACAAAGGGTTTTTTTTAACTTAAACTAAAAACATGCTTAAAACATTAGCTCTCTTGCAATATTTTGTTTATATTTAACAGTGTCTGATAACTGACACCTCTTGCTCTGAATTATTGCATCAAAATGTCTGTGCTATTGCAATCTTGAGTATGCTGTTCAGGTGTGTATCTGTAAGCTGCAAACCTATGATGACACAGCAGCAGCAGAACTGGAAGAAGAAGCAGAAAACAGACAGTTCCACTGCGGGCCTGATAGAAGCCCTTCCACAGCCTGCAGTTCAGCGTCTTAACCACTTGAGCCACCGCAGCTCAATAAAATGTATAAGGTATGTATAAAAAGCAAATATTCTCTATTAACTGTAAACTTGTTGTAGAAAGGTTTTAAGTTTAAGGCAACCAGACTGTTTATACACAAGCAGGTGTACAAATGACCCAGCTGACATAATAGAGAAACTAAGTTGAAAGAACTAAGGGGGAGATGTTCTAAGAGGTTTGGGGAAAACAAAGTAATTAATTATATACCCCTCATTATTCTGTGCTTTTAAGTTTTAAGGAGTATTGGGCAGATGATGTCACAGAGACAAATAATGTACAATCTGCCAATTAGAAAAGCACAGGTGGGTTTTAAATCATGACTCTGGGCACCAATTTAATAGGGTCAATTGAGTGGTACAGAATTTGTATTGAAGAACAGTGTCTCCTACAGGCTGAACTGAGCTATGTGTTTTACAAATTACAAACTTTGATATTAACACAGGCAGCTTCATAAATGACCAAAAATATTCTATAAAATAATCTGACAAACCAAAATGAATAACAATGTGTAAATCAATGTATCTACAAGAGCTGCATGCCACGAGGTATTTTGAAATACTAAAAGAATTCATGTAAAGAGTTTAATGCTTTAGAATGTCATTATGACGATATGTTTTCATATTTTGTATACCTGCTAGTGAGAATAAGTTTATAAAATGTTATTAATGTGAAAGAAGAACAATAGTGATAACTGAGCTGACAATTTAATACTGAGAATGAACCCAGCCTGAAAAGTTCAGTCAGAGGTAACAGAAGTCTGGGAGTAGTGTAGGGCTGCCAAGCCGTGGCGAGGGATCCATGCATCTTCAGAGGATCCCTGCCGCGGGGGACAGCGATACGCGTTCCACCGCCATCGCCAGGATGTGACTCTACGTGTCGCTCTGGCAATGGAACTCCAAACCATTATTATGGTTCTGTCGTGCTCCGGAGTTTGCTCAATTTCATGTTCGTTGCATCTATGACACTGTCTAACCATCTCATCCTTTGCCGTCCCCTTCTTCTTTGACCTTCAATTTTCCTCAGCATCAGGGTCTTCTCCAGTGAGTGCTCCCTTCTTATTTGGTTGCCAAAGTATTTGAGCTTCAGCTTCATTACTGGCCTTCCAGGGAACAGTCAGGGTTGAGTATAGCAGCTTAGTCCTTATCTTAATATAGTAATGTTTTCATGGTAGTAATGGGAGGGGGATAGTCCATCATTTGAAGCCTTGCTTGGAATCTGAGGTGGACAAATCCAGCCGCAGATTTAACAGTTTGGTCTGGGAGCTGATTCACTGTATTAAAGCTGTAAACTTCA
>NW_015172063.1:162631-163861 GCF_001447785.1 Gekko japonicus | reverse complement strand
AGGCAGGCATTTACTGCCTGCGCCACCGCTCCCGTATGCTAATAAGTTATGCTAATGAGCTCCTGCACCTCTTTTTCTACGAAATGACCCCTGCTCTAAGATGAGTTAGTGACGGCTAAGCTTACAGGTTTTTTTTTAGCCTCCGGCTCATACAGTTTTGTCTTTGCTCAGGAAGGATGGCTCCAGAGCAAGCTAATTTATGCAGCAGCCAAATTGCTCGCTCACAACTTTAATGCCAGGAGCTCACAAAGTAGAATTTTGGCTCCCAAGACTCCACAGCTTAGAGGGAGCATTAAGGTCACCCAGCTTGCTTCATGGCCAGGAGTGGGGAATCAAACCAGGTTCGGATTTGCATCTGAACTTAACTTAGTTCTGAGCACGCGTAGAACAGAGTTCTGGCCTGCAGTGTGGGGATAATGGTGCAAGTAGGGTTGCCAGCTCTGGGTAGGGAAATACCTTAAGATTCTGGGGAGGTAGGGCTGCCAGGTCCTCCTGGCCACCGGTGGAGGATTGGAGGGGGGGGAGGTGTACAGCTGCCAGTTCCAGATTGGGGAATTCCTGGAGATTTGGGGATGGAGCCCAGACCTCAATGGGGTACAATGCCAAAGAGCCCATCCTCCAAAACATCCATTTGCTCCAGGAGAACTGATCTCTCTAGTCTGGAGATGAACTGTAATTCTGGGGGATCCCCGGGTCCCACCTCGAGGCTGGAATCCCTATGGGGAGGGTGGGGTTTGGGGAGGGGAAGGACCTCAGCAGGGTATACTGCCGCAGAGCCCACCCTCCAAAGCAGCCATTTGCTCCAGGGGGAACTGACCTTGGTGGTTTGGAGTTCAGTCGTAACAGCAGGAGATGTCCAGGTACCACCTGGAGGCCGACAGCCCTAGGTGCAAAGTGTTCATTGAGTAATATTGGACCATCCAAAGGTGCCGTTAGCAGCCTCCAAATTAGGAATGAGGAAGTTTTGACCTGCGTTCCCCTTGTTCCTGGTTATTGCAGCTCTAAAGGAAATACTTATTCCTGGTTTACATCATATATAGTAATTCAGGCATGCTGCCTTTCTCTTCAGGGACGGAAAGCAGCTGGAGAATTGAACAACGTAATTTAAATAATCCTAACAGATACTGACTGGTATACCTGTGGGCAGGTCCTGCTTAACCAGACTGGCTCTCCGAGGCCCATCAGGCTGTGAGCCACAGGCCTCCACCCCTTTGGCCCGTGCTTCCGGCT
>NW_015172063.1:142951-162234 GCF_001447785.1 Gekko japonicus | reverse complement strand
TCCCTTCTTTTATATATCAAACTGCATTTGGCTTGATCTCTACACCTATTGAAAGTATAGGAACCCTGTCTTCCTTTGCCTTAGAACAAAACTTGAGTCCAGTGGCACCTTTAAGACCAACAAAGTTTTATTCTGGATATAAGCTTTTGTGTGCATGCACACTTCATCAGATACACTGAAACAGTTTTCTTGAAGTCTTGCATATAGGTGTGTGGGGGGGTAATTGGCAGGAAGGGTTCATTAGACTTAAGGTGCATAAATAATTCTATCTGATGAAGCTTGCATGCACGCGAAAGCTTATACCCATAATTAAACTTTGTTGGTCTTAAAGTTGCCACTGGACCCAACCTTTGTTCTTTTACTTCAAACCAACATGGCAACCTACCTGGATCTATTTTCATTTGCCTTAGTCATCCTAACAGAAAAAGACCAATTGCAAGATTTTGTCCAACCTCTTACATAAGAAAATCTGGCACATCTCCTTGCAAACAGGTCAGTACAGCCCTTCACACCTGTCTTTTAATTAAGGTTGCCAATTAGCTTGGAGAAAAAATGTCCCTTTAACATTTAAAATGTGGCTTAGTGTGTGTGAAATGGGCAGCCGAAACTTTTTATGGCATTGTAAACAACATCCCATTAAGCCTCCCTTAAAGGGCACAGTCAACACATTATAAAATCCATGTGGCAGGCTCTTAGCTATCTGGAGGACTTTGGATCCTGTCCTGCCTGGAGGTCAGGACTGGGAACTCAGTGGGGACCACGGTGCATGGGGAGGAAGCATAACTTAGTCTTCCTCTGGCACTGTTTTTCTGACCTAAAATAACCTTAGGGAACTGCTACTTGCCTCAGTAGGGAAACTTAAGTATAATGATGGCCACATGCAAGTTTCCCCAAGAGGCAAATAGTAAATCCCCAAGGCTGTTTCAGGTCCCAACAATGTGACCATGGCTTAGGGTTGCCAAGTCTGGTTTGGGAAATACCTGGAGACTTTGGGGGTGGATCTGGGAGAGGGCGGGGTTTGGGGAAGGGAGGGGCCTCAGCATAGTACGATGCCATAGAGTCCACCCGTCAAAGCAGCCATTTCCTCCAGGGGAGCTGATCTCTGTCAGCTGGAGGTCAGCTGTCAAAGCGGGAGATCCCCAGGCCCCACCTGGAGGCTGGCAACCCTACCGTGGCTGGCCCTATGTTGCATTTCCAAATAAAATCCACAGTACAGAGTAAGCGCTTTCCCCCCTCCATTCTGTCTTTCTCCAGGGCCATGGGTCCCTACAAAGTTAGATCCAATGAAACGTAGGACAAAATATGGCAAACCAAACTCGTTCCACAAAGAGTCCCAGTCAGGCTGACCAGAGGGGAAACTTGAGAAAGGTCACGTTCGTAAAAAAGTAATGGGCCCACCTTGGTGGAGGGGATGAAACAACGTGGGCCTGGGGGCTGTGTGTTCTTTGACTGGATTCCTCATGCTGGAGCTGCTGGGCCTTTCCGGGCACTGGAGCTGCAGCTTTTGAAGGGGGCTTTGCAGGTTTAGAGGTGGTGTGTGAGTGCGGCGGGCAGCTCGGAACTCAGTGCTTCAACCTCTTTCCCCTCACAACAAAATAGGGCACGGAGGTAATTGGTGGGGCACTTGAAAAGTACGCAGACAGAGAGTGTTTTCAGCAAAGCGTCCTTTATTCGATCAGGAACAAGACACTTTGGCCGGCTCGCAGGCCGGCTTATATTTCCCTCGAAACCGCCACCCAAAACACCTCCCCCCACTTCCCAATAGGTTATTTACAGTGGCCGAGAGTCTCATAGGCTCTCAGCCGGGAACCTAGCCCCCTGATTGGAGTGGGCTAGGATCTGCATAGTCCATTGTCTCTTGGAGCGAAGCTCGACGTTTGTGCCTGACCGCGTGAAGCCCGAGCCGGCCACGCGGTCTGAACTGGATACATTACAGCACTAGAACTCTCTCAGTTACACTGTGGATCCCAGCGTGGGGAGGGGTGCATGATCCCTTAGGAGGAAAGTGATAGGGCCAATGCCTATTTATTTTGCTACTGCCATAGAGACATAGCTTTGAAGTTTGGGGCCAGGTTTGCATGCAGGGTGGAAAAGAGCGAAAAGACAGAAATTCTTGCCAGAGCAGGTGCCTGCAACTTATCTCTCCAGAAACAATGGGGCTCTTTAAAAAAATTGAATGGATTTTTTAAGTCAAGGTACATTGGGGTGGATATAGGTGGGAGGCTAGAATAACCTGTATGTGAAAGAAACAGCAGGCATTTCTTTAACAAGCCTGAAAGGGGTACCCTGATTTTGTCAGAACTTGGAAGCTAATTAAGATCAGCCCTTGTCAATATCTGGATGGGTGGCCACCGAGGAATGTCAGGGTCGTGACGCAGAGGCAGACAATGGCAAACCACCTCCGAATGCCTCTTGCTTTTGAAAACCCCACCAGGGGTCACCATAAGTCAGCTGTGACTTGACAGCAAAAATGGGGGGGTAGGACTTCTTAGAGATGATTTGTAGACATATGTGAACAGTTGCCTGTGATCTGTGGCAGAAAATTAACATCTGTAATGAGATAAGAATCTTATCTCTGTAAGCCGCCCTGAGCCTATGGGGAGGGCGGGGTATAAATGTGAAAAATAAATAAATAAATATGTCACTATTCAGCCCCCCCAAAGGGGGGCATTGTTCTGAATTTGTCTTTCTCTCTTATTCTAGCCAAACTTTGCATTGCACTTTTGTATTCTGACTCCCTTCTTTGCAACACTCATCCCACCTTCTCACTTGGGATATAAGGTCTCAGGGATCTCCATTCTTCTTGAATCTGATGAAGGCAGCTTTGACTTTGGAATGCTTATAGGGGGGGGGGATCTTGTTGGTCTTAAGGTGCTAGTGGACTCAAATTTTTATCTTCCACTAGAGAGCAAACATGGCTACACACCCGAAACCCAATAGGAAAGAAAACATTCTCTCTCCCTGACTGTGTATATTGCAAACCTCAGCCATACCATTTTCCTGCCTCCCCCCTTTCCCCCTCCAAGAGGCTTGTTTAATCCATTACAGCTCCTTGAGCATTCACCTTTTTTTTTACATTTGCCCCTTGACAAGCTCTTACAGGCTCCTGATTGTTTTCCCAGCAAACAGAGGGCATGTGCCAAGTCAACCACAGCCGGTGATGCAACCCCTCCCAGGAAGGGAGTTAACTTTGCATTTGAGAATCAGGACTTGCTTGTTGGCAGAGGAGTGGACTGGCAAGGACTCACTGGGCTGAGCCCCTGAACTTATTTCCGATGGCTCCCCTGACTGCTGTTGAAATATGCAAATAACGAAGCACAAGCTTGCCAGTGACTACAGCTGATCCTCTGACATGCCAGGCGTGTTTACTGGAGGAAAATAAGGATGTGGCCTGAAAAGCACTTACTACAGAGTAAGTTCCATTGAATTCAGTAGGACTCATTTCTGCGTAAACCTGTTCAGGCTGGTACTGCAAGTTCCACTGAGGTTGCAGTCTTATGCACATTCACATGGCAGTAAGTACTATTGAACTTAATGGTGTTTATGTCTGAGTAGACCTGCCTAAGATGAGTTTGGTTGGGCTTACTCCTAAATTAATTTATGTAGGACCACTGCCTATGGCTCAGTGCTTATACAGAGGTCATTTTGGGGGGGATCGCGGGGGATCGCAGTTCCCCCGGGTGAGGTACGGGGGGGCACATGATGAAGCCCCGCCCCCTGCTTCCGGCCGCCCCGCTTCCGGCCCTCATTCAGCCAGGAGGAGGCAGAAGAGGGAGGGTAAGTTGCTTCCTCCCTGCCTCTCCCCACCCCTGCCTGCCTGGGGCCAGGGAGGGCCTTCGTGGGGCTTCCTTGCACTCCCGCTGGCCTTGCAGGTCCATTGCTGGGCCCCTCATGGGGCTCGGCAGTGGAGCTGCAAGGCCGGCAGCGGTGGCCGGGACCGTTGGGGGCAGGGTGTATGGCCTTATGACACACTTCCGGTGATGTCAGGGGGTGTGGCCTTATGACACACTTCCGGTGATGTCAGGGGGTGTGGCATATGCTAATGAGTTATGCTAATGAGTTCCCCTAGCTCTTTATCTAAGAAACAACCCCTGTGCTTATATATTATATTGCCCAGTGATGTCACCCCATCTTTTGAATTAGAAAAAAAATAATTCCAATCTTATTCTTGCCCTTATTTCAGAAAACAGAGTACACATGAAGTTGCCATACTGAATCAGACAATTAGTCCATCCAGGTCAATATTGTGTACTCAGACTGGCAGAGGCTCTCCGGGGTCTCAGGCAGAGATCTTTCACATCACCTACTGCCTGGTCCTTTTAGCTGGATTGAACCTGGCATCTTCAGCGTGCCAAGCTGAGACTCTTCCAATGAGCCACATCCCCTCTCCAATAGCAATACTAACTGTTCTGAATTATACTGCTTATGTACTGTAAGCAGCTTTGGGAGTCATTTGGCTGAGAGCGCAGGCTTAAAAAAGTATTTTTTAAAAAACAATAAAGCATTCAATGAAACATTGAAAAACTGCCAGTTTTGGCCTTTAAAACCATGGGATTGCAGCCCTAGTTAGCAATCCTGAGCACACTTTATTTGGAAATAAAATCCAAATGAAAACTACTGAGTCTTACCAGCAAGTTAAACATGAGAACGATTAAGGTTTCCAGAGCAATCAGTAGCGTTGCCAGCTCTGGGTTGGTATTGGGGGTTGAAGCTGATCGGAGAGTGGGGTTTGGGGGGAGACTTCAGTGGGGTAGAGTCCATCTTCCAAAGTGGCTATTTTCTCCGGGTGAACGGATCTCTGTCACCAGGAGACCAGTTGTAATTCCAGAAGATCTCCAGCCACTACCTGGAGGTTGGTAATCCTAGCAATCAGTTCAGTTCTGAGCCTACAATTATTTTAGGAATTAAGCACTAAAAGCAACCAGGGGATGTTACTCTTGGTGGGTGGGCTGCATAGAGAAGGGAGCGAACCTAAACAGATCTGCTCAGAAGTAAGTTCCACTTTATTCAATGGGCCTTATTCCCGGGGGGGCGGGCGGGGGGGGATATCTTTCCTTTTTGGAAATGCAGTCTCTTGGGGGCGAATGTTCCAGCAAAAAGATTAAAAGCTGGCTCGAGCCAACCCAGGGCGCATCCCCTCGGAGGGGGTCTCTCTTTTCAAGGTGCTTTCATTGGAAGTGAGGGGAGTGATGTGGCAAGAGGAGGCGGGAACAGAAGGTTGCTGCGTTCGGTTGCCAGGGACGCTTGGCGTGGTTGCCGGGGGCGGGAGAAGCATTCCCGGATCTGACGCGCGCGCCCGAGCACGCGAGGGGGAAATAAACAACGAGAGGGAGGCCGGAATAGCAAGAGGCATCAGCTGGCGGATGGGGTCAGGGACGCCGCTGGCACTGCATTGATCCAGGCAAGAACCGTAAATGGATGGGGGAAGATAACCAGGAGCGCGCGGATAGTTGAACAGTAAGAAGAAAAGAAATCTAGTTTATTAGATAGACTGCGTTGGCTGCGGGAAAGTTCCCTGTAGGAGAAGCGGGTGATGAATTGCACCACAATTTTACCGGGGGAGGCGGGGTGGAGGAGAGGATGGCTGAGAGGATGAATGTGGGTTTATTGGACTTTTAAAACGTAATTAACATTCGGGAAGCTGCTGTAGGATAGAGAGGGAATAGTTTTCTTGGTATTTTTTAAAAATAAAAACTCTGTGGGTTTGTCAGTTCCAGATGGCCCCTGTGCCTTTAAGAGAGACGTAGAAGGGCAATTTCTCTCCAGATTAATACCAGAATCCAGCGGCGGTTTAGAGTCTAACCACATTGATCCTAGGGTAATTTTCATTGGGCTTTATGGTGCTGCTGGGTTCCTCCCTTGCTGTTGCCTGACGCAGGCTGCCCATCTGGAATTTTCCCCCGATGTGGCGCTTTTTTTTTCGCCCTCCAGGGCAAAAACTGCAGTGACGGAAGAAGCCGCACTTTGTGGAATTGTCCCCTGTGCTCAACGCTTAAAGGTACAGGAACCTAGCTAGCGCGGCGAGCTGCGAGGCTGAACGCTTCGTGTCTGTTGCGGGATAGTTTTGCAATGAAGAGGAATATCTGCCGGGTGGCTAGGCGGGTTTTCTTTCCCTCTCCTCTCCCATCCCGTCTTTCTGTTCTCTAGGCTTCAGTTGTGAATGGAGGACCGGGTGGTTTGGACGGTCCACAAGGGAGCGGGTGTTAATGGAGAAAGTGGGTCAAATCCTCCTCCTGTTTCCAGTGGCCGCCGTAACGGTGCCTTTAAACGCGGAAAGCTTGCGCCGCAGTACAACTCCATGGCATTTTAAGTTGCCCCAAGACTTCTGTTGAACTTTTTTTGTGTGTCTTTGGTGTGCAGAGGTGAACAGGAGAAAGTTTTCCACAATAGATTCAGGTGGGGTAGCCATGTTGGTCTGAAGCAGCAGAACAAAGTTTGAGTCCAGTGGGACCTTTAAGACCGACGAAGTTTAATTCTGGGTATCAGCTTTTGTGTGCAGGCAGGCACACGCCTTAGTATCTGAAGAAGTGTGCTTGCACAGGAAAGCTTATACCCAGAATTGAACTTTGCTGGTCTTTAAGGTGCCCCACTGGGCTCCAACTTTGTTCTTTTCCACAACAAGGAAATGTAAACCAGGCCACCTCCTAATGTGTGCACAGTGCGGTGCGCTTCAAGATGCTGTGAAAGGCAGGAGAACTGACCTGGATTCCCCCTCCCCCCCCTTTCCGGGAGTTGTTAGCACTGATTTAGAAGCAAACAGTGTCTTGTGGCCAGTGCTGAATTTGCACGAAATGTTTGCTAATTGAATTCTTTTTTTTTGAAATGTTGATTTGCAGTCTTGAAATGTGATCCATTCACAGGAGGAAGCGAGGTGGGATGATTATCTGGGTCCGGCCCGATTTGCTCTGTGAGCAGGAGCACTTCCCACCAGACGTCTTGTGCAAAAACCGAAAGTCTGAAGTTCAGGCTCTTCACTTCCCTTGGGGAATTTCAGTTCCTCGCTGAGGTGCTCTCAGTCACCATAGCTGCCTGTGCTGTTCGCAGTTGACTGCTGAGAGCCTTCTGCTTTTCTTCCCTGTCTGTCCTAAATGCTGAGTGAACTCTTCCGTACTTCCCTAGGAAAGCAAAAGGCTATGCCCACGAGATGTTTGCTCTCGCAGGGAATTTCCTCTAGCATAAAGAAACAAGCTGTTCTCTTAATGACTACAGATGAGATCCTCAGGCCACGTGGAAGTCCATCACCCTTCCCATGTGGTTTCATTCTGTTTCTGGAGTGCCAGTGTGATTGATCTCTCTCTATCATCTATTTTCCACCTTCCCTTTCGATTTCTGTTCCGCTCTCCCTCTGGTGAAGAAGGCGCAGCAGAGGCTCTTTTTTCTCAGACTTTTAAAGAAAAATAACTTGAGTGAGAAAATACTGATGTCCTTCTATCGTTGCTCAATAGAGAGCATTTTAACATACTGCGTCTGTGCCTGGTTTGCCAGTTGTACGGCTGTGGATAGGAAAGCACTCCAGAGAGTTATCATCACAGCCCAGAAGATTATTGGCTGCCCTCTCCCGTTCCTGGAGGAATTGTATAGTTCTCGATGCTTGAAAAAAGCAAAGAGCATTCTGCAGAATTTGTCACACCCTGAACACTCCCTGTTTGAACTGCTGCCTTCGGGTAGAAGATATAGGACAGTTAAAACAAGGACAAACAGATTAAAAATAGTTTTTATTCGAGAGCTATTATTGCTTTAAATGCTGTATGAAATTGGAATTTGGTTGACATTGGTGGTTTAAGTTGCAATGTGAACCTTAAGGGAGTTATGGGATGGTTGTGAATGGTTGTGTGAGTGTATGAGTATGGTTGTAGATCACCGAATGATTGCACCTTTAATTTCGTTGTACTATGTACAATGACAATAAAGTATATTATTATTATTATTATTATTGTGGGGCTCAGAGCAGATTACAACGTTTAATAAACAGTTTAAAATACAGTTTAAAATGTATAAAATAACAAATTCAGATATGTAAAAAATACAGTTAAAATGTATAAAATAACAAATTCAGATATGTACAATTAATCAATGGCGTATAACAGCATTATCACTGTGTGGTGCCTAGAGGTGCAAACTCGGACGACTCAGGTTTGAATCCCCACTTCTGCCATGGAAGCTCGCTGGGTGACCTTGGGCCAGTCCCACCTTCCCAGCTTGGCTTAACACAAAGGGTGGTGGTTGCTGTTGGAGAAGGGAGGCAGGGAGGAGGATGTTCTCAGCCACTCTGAGCCCCAGCTGTGGGAAGAAAAGCTGGATAGCAATGCTCACTCTAAAGCGGTGGAGTTTTGTGAGCAAAAATTCTACTTTGTGAGCTGCTGGCATTCAAGTTGTGAGCGAGCCATTTGGGTTCTGTGTAAATTAGCTTGCTGTGGAGTCATCCTCCCTGAGCTAAGTAAAAAATGTGTGAGCCAGAGGCTAAAAAACTGTGAGCTAGCTCACACTAACTCAGCTTAGAGGGAACACTGCTGGATAGAAATAAATGCAAATGCATTTCCTCTTCTCCCCCCCCCCAGATTGTATGCCCCCCCCCCGCTACACTGTGGTCTCCTTATCTGCACATTCCAGAGCTCTTTGACAAGTACCAGGGAATCTCTAGGTTGTAACTAGCAAGACAGTCCTAAATGGATTTTATACTCTTGACTTCAGTGGACAGAAGGGTGTGTAACTTTGCTTAGGACGGCACCACAGAAACGCTACTGAATTTTGCATCCCCCCACCTTCGCCACTCCGTAGTCCCCTTCTCAATCTGGTATTTTTGTAAAAAAAAAAGTCCTTGTGAAATATATGCAGTCATTAATATCAGTTCTTGCATCCGTGGCTAGGGGTTTACCAACAGCCTGGAGAAAAAAATGCCTTGTCCCTTTAATAGAGGGTTATGGGCTGTTGCTTACCAGGTGATGTTCATTTCCTCCATGCCATGAAAAGTTTCACCTGCCCACTTCCAGGCACTGAGTCTCTCTTAAAGGGACAGGGCATTTCCCCCCTCCAGATTGCTGACAACCTGACCCATTGTACATAATTGGCATAAAAACAAGGTGATCTGGAACTCTGGCAACAAGAACAAAAGGAGCAGTGAAAAGGCTTACCTTGACAACATACGAAAATAATAATAAGAGTAGGTTTTTATACCCCACTTTTCTCTTAAGGAGTCTCAAAACAGCTTACAATCGCTTTTCCCTCCCCCTCCCCACAACTCCTTGTGAAGTAGGTGGGGCTGAGAGCCCCCCCTGCCCACAACTCCCCTTGTGAAGTAGGTGGGGCTGAGAGAGCTCTGAGAGAACTGTGACTCCCAAGTTCACACAGTTGACTTCACGTAGAGGAGGAGTGGGGAAGCAAACCCCATTCTCCAGATTAGAGTCTGCTGCTCTCACCTACTAGGAAAAGGCCATATTTGTTCATCCCTCAGTACCTTCTGACACCTTCACGTGTGTGAGATTGTCCCAAGGCTGTACCCAGCAGGGCAGATGCTGGGCCTTTCCTATCTGCATTACTCCCAACCCTGTTTTCCCTCAGTTTTCAACTATCATTCGAAATACCTTTCTAGACCACCATTTCTCAAACTGGGGTTCTCAAGATGGGTAGTCCTGTGTTAGTCTGCCTCTAGCAGTAGAAAAGAGTAAGAGTTCACTAGCATCTTAAAGGCTAACAACAAAAAAATTGTGGCAGGGTAGGAGCTTTTGTGAGTCACGGGGACGGGGGACGATGACTGTCTGTCAGCCCCAGGCCCTGACAGCAGCACCTGCTGTGGTAGACAGCCCTGGCACTCAGGCAGACCAGGATTGTGTATTGGGGGGATGGGGGGGGGAGTCCCTTGCCTTTAGGACAGTGCCTGCTGCGGTAGACCATGGTGGCATTTTTGACCACTCGGCACACACAGAAGTCCTAGTTATCGAGAGAGGATGGGGGCATCTAATGGGGGACATGCAGCCTGCCACACAGTCTTTGAAGAGGGCTGGTTCCTTACCTGGAAGGCTTTTAAGGGGCGTGGCCATGGCTCAGTGGTAAAGCACCTGGTTGGCCTGCAGAAGGCTCCAGGTTTAATCCCTGGCCTCTCCAGTTAAGAAGATCAGGTATGAGGTGATGGGAAACTTATTATTTTTACTTACTTTGTACCCCACTTTTCTCCACAATGGGGACCCAAAGCAGCTACATCCTTTTCTTCTCCATTTTTTCCTCACAAGAACCCTGTGAGATAGGTTAGGCTGAGAATATGTGTCTGGACACAAGGTTACCCAGTAAGTTTCCATGGCACCAGTGGGGATCTGAACCCGAGTTGCCCAGATCCTAGTTGGACATTCTTTTTGTTATTAACCATTTTATTGTTTTATTGTTTTCAATAACAATAACAACAATGTGTGATATTAATAATTTAAAAAGTTGAATGGTAAAACAATAACAACAACAATAGTTCCAACTTGTTTGGCCGGTACAGTAGATCTAGTGTTATCCAGGATAAGAACTTAAAGTATAAAGACTATCTAACCATTCATACTATCACCTCATAAATTCATAACTATCATGCGATCTCGTTGGGCATTCTATGTGCTGAACCACATGGCCTCTCGACCAGAGACTCTGGAGAGCCACTGCCAGCCACTGTAAGGAATCCCAAACATGGCAGAGTAAAAATTTCACTCTGTGTAAGGTAGCACTAGGAGCTGCGGTGGCTCAAGTGGTTAAGACGCTGAACTGCAGGCTGTGGAAGGTCGGTAGTTCAGCAGTTCGAGACCCGAGTGTGCCGCATGAGGGAGTGAGCTCCCGTCTCTAGTTCCAGCTCCTGCCAACCTAGCAGTTCAAAAGCAAGACATTGCAAGTAGATAAATAGGTACCACTTCAGTGGGAAGGGAACAGCGTTCTGTGCGCCTTGGTGTTTAGTCATGCCGGCTACATGACCACGGAAACGTCTTCGGACAGCGCTGGCTCTTCGGCTTTGAAACGGAGATGAGCACCGCAACCCTAGAGTTGGATTCGACTGGCTTTTGAGCAAGGGAACCTTTACCTTTAAGGTAGCACTGCACGTTTAACAAATAATAAAAATTTAACAACATTTATTTATTTGTTTTGATTGTTAGCAGTACCTTAAGTTTAGAAATAAAGCTTTTATGAATACGTAATTCTTCCCTTCAAATATAAATAAATACAATTAAGGGGGTTTTTTTGGGGGGGAGTCTATAATAAGAAATAAAAATGTGGTTCTTTGGTGTTGCTTAAGTTTCATGACTGATGTACACCTTTGACTAGAAGGATATATAGGCTGCATTTTGCTAGTTGGTGAGGAGTCATCTTGTTCTCACCTTTGAGTTCAGAGATACTGAGATGATTCGCAAGTACTCGGAGCTTGATTTTGAAATTCCCTTTCGGATAGATGAAGCAATCTTCCATGCAGCCTTAAATGCATGTTATTACCTGCACCTGGCTTTGGTATGTGTTTCCAGCTCTCCACCCCTCGTGTGCCTCAAAAATATGGCTGAAAGCTCTGGTAATATTTCCCTTCCACCTCGACTGTGATTAAAATTCTGCCCGCAGGTAGTGCAAATTATACGCCATGAAAAAAAGCTGAATCCTGTAACTGTATGCAAGTTTAAATACATGTACATTAATTTATATAGTTTAAAAGCAATAAGAACATAAGAGACGCCAATGTTGGATCAGGCCAAAGGCCCATCCAGTCCAACACTCTGTGTCACACAGTGGACAGAAATACCAGGTGCCATCAGGAGGTTCACCATGGGGCCAGGACATTAGAAGCCCTCCCACTGTTGACCCCCCCCCAAGCACCAAGAACACAGAGCATCACTTGCCCCAGAGCCCCTATCTATACCTTGTGGCTAATATCCACTGATGGACCTCTGGTCCATATGCTTATCTAATTCCCTTTTGAAGCCGTCCATACTTGTAGCCGCCACCACTTCCTGTGGCAGTGAATTCCAAGTGTTAATCACTCTTTGGGTGAAGAAGTACTTCCTTTTATCCATTAACCTGACCACTCAGCAATTTCATTGAGTGCCCACGAGTTCTTATATTGTGAGAAAGGGAGAAAAGTACCTCTTTCCGTACCTGCTCTATCCCATGCATAGTCTTATAAACCTCAATCATGTCACCCCTCAGTCGTCGTTTCTCCAAGCTAAAGAGCCCTAAGCGCCTTAACCTTTCCTCATAGGGAAAGTGTTCCAACCCTTCTATCATTCGAGTTGCCCTTTCCTGCACTTTTTCCAAAGCTATAATATCCTTTTTAAGGTGTGGTGACCAGAACTGCACACAGTATTCCAAATGAGGTCTCACCATCGATTTATATAGGGGCATTATGATATTGGCTGATCTGTTTTCAATACCCTTCCTAATAATCCCCAGCATAGCCGGTCCGCAGTGGAGGAAAGCCCCCGAAACCAGGGGATCCCTGCCTGGACCTGAGGGCTGGCAACCCTACCTGGATTCAGTGGCCACTTTACAGCACTCTACCCTGCTGAGCTCCCTCCCCTCCTCTTCCCAGCCTCGCCCTCCTCCAACTCCACCCCCAAAATCTCCAGGTATTTCCCAACCCAGAGCTGGCAACCCTACTTTTCTAGCATCCCATTCAATGAAGCAATATCACTGTGCTCAATCTGAAAAACTGCATATGGAGTCCTAGGCCCCGAACCTTCCCGTGATTTTAGCAGTTGGGGCACCCAGTGAAGTTGGTGGGCAAGTCAATTCAGGACAGAGAGAATTATCCTTCAATGTTACATGTCATTAATGTTTGGGACTCACTGCCACAGGAGTGTGGCGATGGTTGCTAGGTTAAATGAACGCACGGACACATATGGCGCTGCCTTATACCGAATCAGACCACTGGTGCATCAAAGGTCAGTATTGTCCACTCAGACTGGCGATGGCTCTCCAGGGTCTCAGGCAGAAGTCTTTCACGTCACCTCCTATCTGGTCCCTTTAAACAGAAGACGTGAAGGACTGAACTTGGGACCTTCTGTATGCCAAGCAGATGCTCTGCCACTGAGCAGTAGCCCCTCAATGACTTTGAAAGTACTTATTCATTCATTCATTCATTATATTCCGCCATCCCTGCGAAAGGGCTAAGAGCGGTCATTCTGGAAGAACAGATCCATTGATGGCTGTTAACTGCGACAGCTAAATGGAATTCTTTTGTTTCGTAGCCAGTATGTACCTCTGAATGCTCTGCTTCTTGGCCCTTCAAGGGTGTCTGGTTGGTCACTCTAGGAAACTGGATGCCGCCTGGACTGTTGGTGTGGTCCAGCAGGGCTTTTTATAGGCGTACCTTTTGCCCAACTCTCTCACCCTTGGGTACAAGCGATGTGCCTCTCCAGCCACAGGGTGCATATTTTCTCATTACATCTTTTCACACGAAATAAATGGTTGTAGTTAGAGGGTTTAGCTTTTCTTCTCCTCCAGGTCCACTGAAAAATAAGACAATGTTCTGCTATAAACATTGGATCTGGCCTGCTTCAAGCCTGAAATGAGCCCTTGAAGACTTCCGGGTTCCAGAATGGAGCTAGGCAAAGCAAAAGAGCATCGGCAACTAACAGGCAAGTCTCAGAGAGTGCTGCATAATCTTGCGTCTAATTCTTAACCCAGCCCCCAGGGTGTGGATCAAAAAACCCAAAACAGTGGGGCCAGATACAGACAGGGGAGATATCGGTATCCCAAAACAAGTAAAAAGAACAAAGGGGTGTGGATCAAAAAACCCCAAACAGCGGGGCCAGATACAGACAGGGGAGATGTCTGTATCCCAAAACAAGTAAAAAGAACAAAGTTTGAGTTCAGCGGCACCTTTAAGACCAACAAAGTTAAATACCTGGGGTTAAACTTTGTTTGTCTTAAAGGTGCCACTGGACTCGGACTTTGTTCTGTTGCTTCGGACCACTATGGCTACCCCACCTGAAAGCAAGTAAATGTGTAACATCTGTTTTTAGAAGATGTTTTGTGCCATCCCCCCACAACTGTTCTACAGATACGCTCCTACAAAAACACATTCTGCTGATGTTGTTATACACAGTCTTCCAGTTGCACCAGCTCACTGTACAGGCTTGCCTGGGATACTGCTGCCCATACTTGTGGTTACTTCTTGGTGTTCTGTGGCTACAGCAAAAGAGCAGTGTGCGAACTACCCACCTTGCAAGTGGAACGCAAGGCAGTTGTTCTAAGCAAGGCTGGTGTTTCTGAAAGGAAAGGAAGGAAGCTTGATTGAGCAAGCCTGTATGTGGACTATGTGGAAAGAGGTTTCAGTGGTTTGGGAGGATCCTGGGCATTTTTGCCACAGGAAAGGTAGCTTCCCAAGGATGGGTTAATCTGCCGCATTTCCTCTTTGGTGTCGTCTCTGAGATGACTCACATGTTTGCATGTTTACCTCTAGCTCATTATCCAAGAACAGTTACACCTTAATGCATTTTTCTCACCTTTGGCTCTACCCGTTTCAGATGGCTTTATCAGGCTGCAAAAATGTTTATGATTCAGCGTGGATGGTTCATGGATGAGTAGTCTGGGTTCTCTTACTGGACGTGTTGTTTTATCTCCTGCCTGTTTTTCCACTGTGTACCTTGGCTGTGTCAGGTGTCATATTTCACTGCAGAAGGATGGACTTAAAAGTATGTTGAAATTCTACCGAGGCTTTTCCCCTGAGGATGTTTCACCCTCGCTTGGCTTCCTTAAAGCAACTCTGTTTGGGGGAGCATCCATGTGGCATCCTGTATTCATCCTGTTTCTTGTGGGGCCACGGTTTCCCCTCTCTGCTTGATTTGATATGATCTTTTTGGAAAGACTGTAGTCAAAGTGCCTTCGAACGCTATGTGGATGGGAAGATTTATCATTCTGTAGGTCCCACCCACGCATCGGCACAATTGCCCTCACCTTGGCCCTTGCAGCTGCCTCCCCCCCCCCATGCAAACAAACCAGAAAAATTTTTCAGGGTGCTTTAAAAAAAAGAATTGGAATCACTAAACTGCTGTAGCATTAGAATGAGCTGTTGCCAAGATCAACTAGTTCCCAGGTTTAATTTTTAAAAAATGAGTCTCTTTTTATTGCAGAGTTGTGAGGGGAAAGGTACAGACTGCACATATCCTTTTATAACTCCGCAATGAAAAGGGCAAGAGGCTTACTTTTAACAAAAACAAAAGTTAGGAACTAGTAGGTTGCAGCTGTAGCGTAACAGTCTAGCAGTTCCTGATTTATTTTTTTCCAAGCCCTATGGTGAGTAAGGGAGAAGGTGGTGGCAGTGGGGGCTGGAGCAAGGGAGGTGTGGGGGGAACTACTGTGTGGATGTTCTGTTGCAGTGAGAACTATACAGAGATCACGTCTGTGGGAAAACAACCAGAGAGCTGAAAGGAGAGGGTGATCTGCGGTCCGAGAATATATTAGTTAATAACCAAGTGTGTGGCGCCTGGGGAAGGCTGTCGACTGGCTGTTGGAGGCTCCTGCTGAAGTTTTGAACCTTCCCCTTAAGTCCTGTCAGTTTCAAACTTTGTCATGATGCTTTAAAACCTGACAGAAATAGAAACCAGGCTGCATTCACTAGGAAGCAAAACTTGGCAGCAGAAACTGAAGTCTTGTGCCTGACATGTCTCATAACTTGCAAAACCTTCCAAGGGCAGAGTGATCTTTTTTCCCCGTGACCCTACGTGTGGTGTGTTCTGTGCATCAGCTCAGTTCTTGGAAGTTGCTTGCTAATTGCACCTGTGCGGGAATTGAACCTGTAAACAGCAGCTGTTGCCAGACATCACTTCTATGCCTACACGCCATGTGTAGATCCTTCCAGTATGCCGTGTCACCCCATTTAAACAGCGGTGACATCCATATTCTGCATGCTTTGGTACATGCAAACCAACTGCTGGGTTTCTGGTTTGTGTGGAATCATAGCGTTGGAAGGGACCTCCAGAGTAATCTAGTCCGACACCCTGCACAATGCAGGAAATTCACAAATACCTCCCACCCCACGCCCCCACTGACCACTGTTCCATGGCCAGAAGATGACAAAAAACTCCAGGATCCCTGGCCAAACTGGCCTGGAGAAAAATTGCTTCCTGACCCCAAAGTGGTGATCAGCATTTCCCTAGGCGTGTAAGAAAGGGCCACAAGAACTAAGCACTGAAGCAACCCTTCCTCTCATGATCTGTGTAAAACAAAGCAGTTGTTGTTCAGTCGTCGCACAGTCGAGTCCGACTCTTCGCGACCCCATGGACCAGATCCTGCCAGGCCTTCCTGTCTTCCGCCGTCCTCTGAAGTTTGCTCAATTTCATGTTCGTTGCATCTATGACCCTGTCCAACCATCTCATCCTTTTCCGTCCCCGTCTTCTTTGACCTTCAATCTTTCCCAGCATCAGGGTCTTCTCCAATGAGTGCTCCCTTCTCATTTGGTGGCCAAAGTATTTGAACTTCAGTTTCATTATCTGGCCTTCGAGGGAACAGTCAGGGTTGATTTCTTTTAGGATCGACTGATTTGATCTTCTTGCAGCCCAAGGGACTCTCAAGAGTCTTCTCCAGCAACATTGTTCAAAAGAATCTATTCTTCGGCGCTTGGCCTTCCTCATAGTCCAACTCTTGGAGCCATACATGACTACTGGGAATACCATTGCTTTGACCATGCGGACTTTTGTTGGCAGGGTGATGTCTCTACTTTTTATCATGCTGTTTAGGTTCGCCATCGCTTTCCTCCCAAGGAGCAGGCGTCTTTTAATTTCATGGCTGCAGTCACAGTCTGCGGTGATCTGGGATCCCAGGAACGTGAAGTCTGTCACTACTTCCACAGCTTCCCCTTCTATTTGCCAAGGAGTGATGGGGCCGGATGCCATGATCTTGCTTGTGATTCATCCAGGCCAGCCTTTCGCATGATGTACTCTGCATGTATATTAAATAAGCAAGGTGACAATATACATCCTTGTCGTACTCCTTTTCCTATGCTAAACCAATCAGTTGTTCCATATCCGGTTCTAACTGTTGCTTCTTGACCCTTATACAGATTTCTCAAGAGATATGTGAGGTGGTCTGGTACTCCCATCTCTTTAAGGACCTGCCATAGTTTTTTGTGATCCACACAGTCAAAGGCTTTAGCATAGTCAATGAAGCAGAAGTTGATGTTTTTCTGGTACTCTCTTGCTTTCTCCATAATCCAGCGAATGTTGGCAATTTGATCTCTAGTTCCTCTACCTCTTCGAAACCCAGCCTGTACTTCTGCAAACAAAGCAGTATGCATATGCAAAATATGCATGTTGTCCCTTTTCAGACAACATGGTATCCATGTGTATCAGGAGCAGGTAGTACGTGCTTCCAATGTGCGTGGACAAAACCTCTGAAAAGGGCTGTTGTTGACTGCAAGTTCCTCAGTAAATATTTGGATTGAAAAGAGACGCAAGCATTTTGGTTTTGAAACTGCTATTCTTAAGACATATTCGACATGTACGCCAATGGTCAGTTCTTAATTCACTGTTTGCAGTCTTCATTTCAACTCACCAGTTCCTGTTCTTATTTGTATCAAACCAAGGTGATGTTATGAGGGTGGTGTGTCCTATTTTTAAACTCTTCATCAGCTCTTTGTAAACTCTTAAACCAGATTTCAGTTAGAAAACTCCTGAAGATTTGGGGATGGAGCCTGAGGATGACAGGGACCTGGGTGTGTGTGTTTGTGCAATGCTACAGAGTCCACCCTCCAAGCATCCATTTTCTCCAAGGGAACTGATCTCTGTACTCTGGAGATAAACTGTAATTCTGGGGGATCCGCAGAACTGCCTTAGACTGGTAAACAGCAGTCTGAACCTAGTTAGGAAACTATAGCTTGCATTCATCCAATCTCAGCTTGACTTATTGCCCAGTAACTTATGCATCTTGACTCTTTACTAGCCCTTCCTGGCAACTAAACCCCCATACCTATATGTGAGGCTTGAGGAAATCTGTTTCAGTGTATCTGAAGAAGTGTGCAATCACACGGAAGCTAATTTTTGTTGTTCAGTCGCACAGTCGAGTCCGACTCTTCGCGACCCCATGGACCAGATCACGCCAGGCCTTCCGGTCTTCCGCCGTCCTCTGAGGTTTGCTCAACTTCATGTTTGTTGCATCTATGACACTGTCTAACCATCTCATCCTTTGCAGTCCCGGTCTTCTTTGACCTTCAATCTTTCCCAGCATCAGGGTCTTCTCCTGATGCTAATACCCAGAATTAAACTTTATTGGTCTTAAAGGTGCCCCTGGACTCAAATTTTGTTCTAGTGCAGGGGTGGCCAAACTGCAGCTCAGGAGCCACACACGGCTCTTTCACACATATTGTGCGGCTCCTGGCAGGGTAGCTAGGGAAGTGAAGGGCAGGCATGCCTCTCCGACTGGTCTTCTCTTCTCTAGCCAGTGTTCCCCTCCCTGGGTAAGCTGGAGGTGTGTGTGTGGGAGGGGGGAGCAGAGAAAGAAAGCAACTTTAATTTTAAATGAGTTCTCAAAGCCACCCCCCACCAGCTTGGAGAAAGCATTTGTCTCTTTAAGGGTGTGCGGTCAGACGGCGTGCCGAAGTGGTTTAAACTGCTCCGGTTCCAATCGGATTATATTTGATCCGGGACAAGTGCGATCACACTTACCTCCCTCACTGCGCAGCACATTGCTCCCGGGTGTCCACACTACAGGCACGCAACAGTGCGCGTCGGTGGTTTCCCCCCCACTGTTTGCACATGCGCATAGGCACCCATCCATATAATTGAAATCTTCACGCCAAAAGCATGCCCTGAAGCGAACACTTCCCTTTAAACTTTTACAACGAAACTGGCCTCCGTGAGGTCCCGGACTCGTCTAAAGCCTAAAACTAATCACCGTTTTTTAATTCGTTTTATTAATGCCGGGGCAAAGCTTCGCCCAAGTGCATATCGCCGATGCTAAAATAAAATGGCGGACAAAAAGCGGAAGCCTCGGGCTTCCGAGTGGAAGTGGCTCAACACTGGGGGAGCGATCACACAGGAGAGCACCACTTGGGGACCTGGTAGCAAAATACTCCGGTTTAAAGGGGGTTTCAGCCGGTTGGCAACAGCTAGGGATGGGAGGCAGATGTTGGCTGTATGATCGCTTAACCGGCACGTATACTGGCTCAAATGGCCCATCTGAACGCGCCCTAAATATCATTATCAATATCTGGTTTTACCCCTTTTGTTTTTATTTCTGGCAGTCTTGTTTAATGTTAACAAAAAGCAAATTTGCATATTTTCCAATAAAAATGTGTGTGTAAAATTTATTCATGTTTTGCAGCTCTCAGACTTTTGTTG
>NW_015172063.1:140196-140356 GCF_001447785.1 Gekko japonicus | reverse complement strand
TCAATTTCGCTTTTATCCGCTCCCAGTCCCTTCGCTGGATTCTCCTCTTCAATTGTTGACTTTTATAAGCGCTCATGAGGCACTTTTCGCTGTCACAATTCAAACTTTTCTTTTCCTTCACAATCCCCGTTGGATTCATAGCCATACACAGTCCAAATAT
>NW_015172063.1:137501-139895 GCF_001447785.1 Gekko japonicus | reverse complement strand
AGTCTCAATCTCCGATCTCTCGACCGAAAGAGAGACTCCCCCCTGGAACGCCCTAAAGCGCCCCGGATCCGAGCTCCTCTCATCTGAGGGGCTCGTTCGGGTCTCCGCTTGCGCGGATTCCCTCCTCCACCGCGGGCGGGCAAGGCGCCCTCGGGAGCAACCCGAGGATGCGTCTGCCTTTCGCGGGAGCCAGACCGGAAGCCTGTTTACTATACATTATTGATTGATTGTGTCCTTCATTATACACAACTTGGCTTTCAGCAGTTGGGAGAGGAAAATATTCCTCCAGCTCCTGGGAGGGATTTTTCTTCTTTTCTGTACAGCAAATTTAATTTACAACACCATTGGCCAGATCAGAGTGGTTTAGATTAGGGGTCTGAATTAGGGTTGCCAACGTCGGGGGGGGGGAGGGGGCTGGAGATCTCCTGGAGTTACAACTGCTCTCTGTACAACAGAAATCAGTTTCACTTGGAAAAAACTGCTGCTTTGGAATCTAAGGCTTTATGGACCCCTGACCTCCTGCCCCTCCCAAACGCCCACCCTCTTCAGGCTGCACCCCCAAATCTCCAGAAATTTCCCAACCTGGAGTTGACAGTCCCAGTTGGAATGGCTCTGTGGACAGTTTGGTTGGAAAAGTTAACGTTTTCTGTACCTCTTCTTGCCTGGAAGTTAGATGGGGGAAATATACAGCTGGAGGCACAAAGTTGTGCAGAACCTTAGCCAGAAATTTGGGCTGAAAGTGACCACGAGACAGCCAAAGGTAGACACTTAGAAGCAATTAAACTCCCAGGATCCATTCCTCAAGAACCTGCACCCCTATAGGCAATGTTCCCTCTAAGCTGTGAAGTCTTGTGAACAAAAATTCTACTTTGTGAGCTACTGGTATTAAAGTTGTGAGTGAGCCATTTGGCTACTGCATAAACTAGTTTGCTCCGGAGCCATCCTTCCTGAGCTAAGACAAAAATACATGAGCTGGAGGCTAAAAAACTGTGAGCTAGCTCACACTAACTCAGCTTAGAGGGAACACTGCCTACAGGTGCCTTTCTGGAACTCTGCTCACAATCACCTCCACCCTGGACAAATTTTATTCCTTCAGATATTTATATCTCCCATTTTGCTCTGCGATGGGGACCCAAAGTGGCTTAACTGCATCATTCTTCCCTCCTCTGTTTTGTCTTTGCAACACCCCTGTGAAGATAGATCCAGGTGGGGTAGCCATGTTGGTCTCAAGCAGCAGAACCAAGTTGGAGTCCAGTGGCACCTTTAAGACCGCCGAAGTTTAATTCTGGGTATCAGCTTTCATGTGCAGGAACACTTCTTCAGATACATTGAGACAGATCCTTGAGCCTTACATATAACGGGGGGGGGGTTGGTTGCCAGGAAGGGCTAGTTAGTGTCAAGATGCATAAATTACTGGGCAATAACTACAGCTGAGACTGGAGTAATGCAAGCTATAGTTTCCTAACTAGGTTCAGACTATTGTGTACTATTGTTTTGAAAGGGGATTAGATAGATCAATGGAGGATGTCTTATCAGTGGCTACTACCGTGTTTCCCCGAAAATAAGACATTGTCTTATATATATATATATATTTTCAAGAAGACACACTAGGGCAAATGCATAGAAATCCTGCTAGGGCTTATTTTTTAGGTAGGTCTTATTTTCGGGGAAACGGTAGCCATGGTGACAGGGGAACCTCCACATTCAGAGGCACTAATCCTCTGAATCCCAGAGCCAAGAGGCAATATTAGGGGAAGGCCTCGGCCTCTACACCCTGTTGTTGCCCATCCAGAGATGCTGGTTGGCCACTGTGTGAGAGAGGATGCTGGACTAGATAGACCACTGGTCTGGTCAAGCAGGGCTCTTCTTATGTTCTCGTCAGAATCATTATTGTTTACTCCAGCTGGGGTCTCAGGTAGAGGCCTTTCCCGTCACCTTCTGCCTGCTCCTTTTAACTGGAGACGCCAAGGATTGAATTGTGGATCTTCTGCATGCAGCCCTGATGATCTACCACTGAGCCCAGCCCTTTTATGGGACTATCCCACATGAAGAAACTTGGGGTGTACTGGGTGTCTCATCTCAAATGCTGCAATGTTTTAACAGTGAAAGGTCATATCCATTCAGTCAGTCAGTTGGCGAACATCATTGGTGATTCATTATTCATTTGAAATTTAATAATAACAATGCAATAATTGCTTTGCTGGATCAGCCCCAAGAACTAGTCCAGCAGTATCTCTGGGAAGCCCACATGCAGAGGATGTTAAAGTCAGCCGTCAGATCATGCTCACCCTCAGCTTCTGGTATTTAGAGGTATATTGCCTCTACACCCAGAAGGTCCATTTACTTTTGTATGATCGAGGTTTATAAGATTATGCATGAGACAGAGCAGGTAGG
>NW_015172063.1:135408-137173 GCF_001447785.1 Gekko japonicus | reverse complement strand
TTTAAAACTTCATGAGTTTTCAGTATACAGATTGAAAACTTCATTTTGATCTTGAGATTTCTGGCACCCCTTAAAAAAAAAATCCCTGGTCAGGCGACAACATCAGGGAAAAGTCTCGGCCTCTATTCCCTGTTAAGAACATAAGAACATAAGAGACGCCAATGTTGGATCAGGCCAAAGGCCCATCTAGTCCAACACTCTGTCACACACTCTGTCACAGCACTCTGTTGTTGGGCCCCCCAGAGGAACTGGTTGGCCACTATGTGAGACAGGGTGCTGGAGTAGATGGACCATTGTCTGATCCAGCAGGGCTCTTCTTATGTTCTTGTCTGAGCTTGGAAGCTAAGCAGGGTTGGCTATAGTTATACTTGAATGGGGGACAATCAAGGAAAACAAGGGTTTTTATATAGAGGAAGGCAATGGCAAACCATCGCTGCTCCTCTCCTGCCTTGAAACCCCCGTGAGGTGTTGACGTGAACCGGTTGTTTGTTGGTGGCGTTGTCTGCTGTTGCCTTTTCTAACTATTCAAACTACTTAACCGTTTCCCTTCAGGGAGATTGCGTTCTTATGAGATGTAACCTCCAATGCTAAAGAAGACTGTGAACCAGCTGATTGTTCTTCCTGGAACTCTGTGTGGAGAAAGTATTGCAAAGAGACCACAAATACAAACTGGCCTGTAGAATTATCTGAGATGACTGTAGTGGACTCCTACACCAGCTTTCTAAATTAAAAATTTGGAGAGGAGATTATGATGCAACGTGGCGCGGCTGTTTAACCTGGAACGGCTGCCGCTCACTGTAGGCAAGTAGCAGATGGCAAGCCTGTTTGATGCTAACATGGGGGCCTGTAGGTTGGCTCATTTATTTATTTAATTTATACCCCGCCCTCCCCGCCAAGGTGGGGTATAATTAACGATGGCACCCCAGCACCCTCTCCCCCAAAAAAGGTCTTGCCTATGGGCTGTTGGTTCAGGTGACAGCTCTGCCCCACAACTTGAATGTAGGGTTGCCAAGTCTCCGCTGGATACCGGCAGGGGGTGGGAGGTAGGGTTGCCAGATCCAGACTGGGAAACTCCCAGAGACTTGGGGATGGAGCCTGGGGAGGACAGGGACCTCAGTGGGGTGCAATGCCACAGAGTCCACCCTCCAAAGCCTCCATTTTCTCCCGGGGAACTTATCTCTGGTGTCTGGAGATGAGCTGTAATTCCAGGGGATCCCCAGGTCCCATTGGGAGGCTGGCATCCCTAACTCGATGGCACATATCCTGCCACTCAGCTGTTCAAAGCTGGGAGCCTTCCTCCGGCCTAAGGTGTTTTCTTCCCATTTTTAAGTGGCACTGCTTCCCAGTGGAAGAGTCACTTAAGTTAGAGGAAGGCTCCTTTGGCTGGACGCATGCCAGTAATTTTTAGGTGACCTTAGGCAGTCTACGATCTGTCATCTTCATCCCCTGTCTGTAATATGGGGAGAAGGCTTACTCACATCTCAGGGTTTGTGGCATGTAAATTAGCAAGGACAACAGTGCTGTTTTGGTGCTGGGAAGGGGAATCCTTGGAGGTGTTTGGACCAGTGCCAAAGGCATAGACAACATGATCCTATCCAGACAGGGGGGGTCTGCAACCTGTGGCCAAATGTTGCTCATTCTGGTACCAAATATGGCTGGCCCAAAAAGGAAATGAAATCGTTATGTTGGAGTAGGCTTGCCAAGTCCCCCCAGGGGGCGGGGAAAACCCCGCCCCAGAGGCCCGTTCCCCGCCGCTAGCAGATCG
>NW_015172063.1:109940-135024 GCF_001447785.1 Gekko japonicus | reverse complement strand
ACCCTGTGGGGTCATCGTAATGTTGCTGTAACTTGGCGGCACCTTTCCCCTGGCGGGATGCTAGAATTACCAGTGCTTGAATGAAATGGCAGGCAGAGTTTTTACGGGACCCCAGGGCCTTTTAGCGATGTTTTGCAGAAAGGGAAATGACCGAGGAGAGCAGTTGCCCGTACACCAAGTGCAAACCATGCACAGATTTCTGCCAGCGCATTAAAACAGCAGTTGCATGGGATGCTGTTGTGTATATTTATTACCTTATTGTGAGACCTTGTGTGTGCAACTTCCGCTCTTTAATTGTAAAAAGTTGCAGACACTTGACATGCATGCCTACTCTGTGATCACTGGGGTTTGTGCCCAGGTAAATATGTGTAGGATTGCAGCCTGAATGTCATAACACTCATAATGGTGGATTCAGTGCATGCAGGGGTCATTTCATAGAAAAAGAGGTGCAGGAACTCATTAGCATAACTTATTTGCATATGCCACACCCCCTGACATCACTGGAAGTGTGTCAGAAGGCAACACCCACCACTCCACTGGACTGTTTTGGATTAGTAGCTATTGGGGGGGGGGGACGTGCAGATCTGTCTTTGCAGAGGTGGGAGAGCTTGCACCTGAATAACACTTGGTCTTAAAGGTGCCACTGGACTGTTTTGGACCGGGGGGCCGGGGGGGCTCTGCAACTTACCTGGCTGCTTCTTGCTCTGACTGAGGGCTGCTGGGAGCAGGGGGTGGGGCTTGTTGCATGTGTCTAGCCAGTGTTCCCTCTAAGCTGAGTTAGTGTGAGCTAGCTCACAATTTTTTAGCCTCCAGCTCACAGATTTTTGTCTCAGCTCAGGAAGGATGGCTCCAGAATAAACTAATTTATGCAGTAGCCAAATTGCTCGCTCACGACTTTAATGCCAGCAGCTCACAAAGTAGAATTTTTGCTCACAAGGCTCCACAGCTTAGAGGGAGCATTCCATCCCCTGGGCTCTCTACTGCTGGAGCTCCGCTCCTGTGCGCTCCTGCAGGAAATGACCCCTGAGTGCACGCCAATAGAAATAAATGTTTTTTAATTAAGCCCTAGCCTGTGCAAAATGAAATTAAAGATGAAAATCAGATTGCTGATGAATTAACATAAAGATCAATTATCTGTCAGAGACTGAAACAATTAATATGTCAGTCATTTACCCAGGTTGAAATCCACAGCAGGATAAGCAGATACGGTCTCTGTGTGTGTTACAGGCTGCCAGGTCACTTCCAACTTATGTCGACTCTATGAATTCATGATCTCCAAAACATCTTGCAATTTAACATTCTTCTTCCAGTCTTGCAAACTGAAAGCCATGGTTTCCTTTATTGAGTCCATCCATCTCATGTTGGGGGTCATCTTTTATTATTGCCTTCCAACTTTTCCTAGCATGATTGTTGTTTCCAGTGAGTTGAGTCTTGCCTTCATCGGCAGTCATTGTTGAAGTAATGACAATTAAGGACAATAATGCTAGCACTTATTATGTCACCAATTGGTTGTAGTACTGTTTTAAGTGTCTTAATTGTTTTTACTGTAATTTATGTGCTGTTTTATGTAAGCCGCCCTGAGCCGGCCTTGGCTGGGAGGGTGGGGTAGAAATCTAACAAATTAAATTAAATTAAAATTCATGAAATGACCAACATATGATAGCCTCCGTTTAGTCATTTTATCTTCTAGCGAGAGTTCAGGCTTGATTTGATCTAGAACCTCATTTGCCTTTTTTGGCTGTCCATGGTATCTGTAAAACTTTCTTCCAAATTAATCACTTTTTGCCCCGACAGCTTTCTTCATTGTCTGACGTTCACACCCATAAGTGGTAATGGGGAATATTATGTTACTAGTAGTAAAGCTCGTTGTAAAATGAATACAACGAGCTCTAGCAAGATGTGACATGTCAGCGTGTACACAGCCCCCCCCCCCCCCCCCCCCCCTGTTTTTTTCCCCGCCACTCTGGTTTCTTCTCCCGTCCCCAGTCCCCAGGGTTGAGGGCACAATTATATATAAGGAGAGATGACACAGCAAACCTGAGAAGTCTTTAACACTCCATCAGACACTTGGTTTTGTTGAGAACAAGACTGTTTAAAGTGCAACTAACAACCTCTGTTGGGCCAGTCTCGTCGGCCACTCTCTGTCACAGGGAGAACGGTTCGTCCCTGTCACATTCCATGTGTCCCCCCTCCCGTTCCCGCCTCTCATGGGCTTATTCCAACCATCTTCCTATAAGGAGCTGGTTTGGGGTACTGCCGCTCCCTTCCTTCCTGTTATTTTCATTTCAGGCCAGGCCCCTCCCCGGGAAACCCGCAAGCACCCAGAGCAGCGACAGCCAGGCAAGCAGGGTGTCCAGGCAGGCCAGAGTGTGAGTGAGGGCAGGAACGTGTGTGGTGGATGAATCCTTCATAACTACGCTGACGGCCGAGAGGGGAGGGGATTGGGGTGGGGCGTTTGCAGAGCTCGACTGCCAAAGGGCAGGCGGCGGGGCTGGCCAGTGATTGAGGAGCAAGGTCTAGAGTGGACTGCCTACGTCGTCGGCGCAGCATAGTGCAGCGAGAGTGCCTGACCACTACTGAGGCAAAGGCGTCACGCTTTGCGTGCCGGCTTGCAGCCACCTTCCCAGCCTCCCACCCTTCTGCAGCTTGCAGGACCAGCAGCGGGGAGTGCCTGAGGCCCCCTCCTCCCTTAATGCTGCTGTGTGAGCCAACCAGGAAAGATGCCTCCGCCACCACCGCCATCAGTAACACTGTTTGGAAAACCCCTTCCCATGTTCTTGCCTCTGCCGCCGCCGTTTCTCTGGCTGGATAGAGGATGCTGCCCTAGTTGGGGGGGGGGGCTGTGACTGGGGGGGCAGCAGCTGCTTCCTCTCCTCCCACTGTGGCCATTGGGGGTCTCCCTCGACCGCTGCAGTACAGCCATGATCGGGCTCAGGCTCAGGACCCTCCGTTCTCTGGAGCATCCATCCCGTCCGTCGCCTCGCAGCATACTGAGGCCCAGACACTGGTGACTGGTTCTGTGGGCAGGACTAATGGAACGCAGCTACCAATGGATAGAGACACCTTGTGATTGACACTTCAGGGAGCCAACTGATTTGGGAATGTGTGGAATGTTCTGGAGAAGTCTCACACGAAAATACAATTATATATAAAGGAGAGATGAATTATTTTGATCTTGGTCTCCAGTGACACGTCCTTACATTTAAGGAGCTTTTCTAGCTCCTTTATGGTTGCCCTTCTCAGTCTCAATCTTTTCATGATTTCTTGGTTGCAGTCTCTGTTTGGGTTGATGGTGGAGCCAAGGAATAGAAAATCTTTTAATAATTCAATGTCTTCATCGACAGCCTTAAAGTTGTGTAATTCCCCAGTAGTCGTTACTCTTGTCTTGTTGATGTTCAACTGTGATCCTTCTTTGGTACTTTCTGCTTTAACCATCACCAGTATTTCTTTCAAGTCTTCACTATTTTCAGGCAGTAATGTGATGTCATCTGAATATCTCCAATTGCTAATGTTTTTTCCACCAGTTTTCACTCCACCTTCATTTAAACCTAATCCAGCTTCCCTTACATGTTCTGTTATTGATTGAACTGATAGGGAGATAAAATACATCTTTGTCTGATACCTTTACCATTTGGAAACCATTCTGTTTCTCCATAGTCTGTTTTTACAGTAGCCTCTTGTCCAGAGTACAGGTTTTGCATCAAAACAATCAGGTGTTGTGGCACACTCATTTCCTTTAAAACTACCCATAGTTTTTCATGGTCCACACTGTCAAAAGCTTTGCTATAATCTATGAAACATGATCTGATTTTCTTATGAAATTCTTGCTTCAGTAACCAGTGTAAGTTTGCAATATGATCTCTTGTGACTCTTCCTTTTCTGAATCCAGCTTGAACATCTGGTGTTTCTCGTTCCACATATGCTAAGAGTCTTTGTTGTAAGGTTTCGAAGGAATCTGTCATCCTTTTCTCTTCTGTATACTTTTTAAGTGTATTGTTCCTATCTTTTCTTTATTATGTCTTAAATAGTTTATGTTTTTCTGTTTAGCTGTTACAGCATCCATAGCCATGGTTTGAATTTGCCTGTGATTTTTTGGATCTTGTGGAACAGATCTCTATTTTTGTTGTTCTGTTTCTTTAGACTCTTTGTAGTGGTTCTCTTTGTGTCTACGTGGAAGTTGCTGGAATGCCGCATTTAGAATTCTGATTCTATTTCTGTCACCTTTCACCTTTTACTTTTTCTTATCTATCTTTAGCAATGTTAACAGTTTCATTATCTGTTGAGGTTTTTAATTTCCTTTGGCTACAGGAATAGTCTTTGTGCATTCTTCCTTGATAATATCTCTGGTTACAACCCGCAATTCTTCTGGTTCATGTTCAATTGAACTTAGTAATGCAAATCTGTTCTTCACATGGTCTTTAAACACTTTAGGGATGTCGTTTAGATTATATTTTGTGCAATAAATGTTTTGGTGTTTTTTTCTTCAGGTTTATTATGCTTTTTGATATTTACAGTTCATGGTCTGTACCACAGTCGGTTGTTGGTCTTGCTTTAGCAGACTGAATAGGTCTTGCTTTAGCAGACTGAATAGATCTTCATCTTCTGCTTCTGATGTTGTAATCTGTTTGATTTCTGTATTGGCCACCTGGTGATATCTACGTATACAATTAGAAGAACATAAGAAGAGCCCTGCTGCATCAGACCAAAGGCCCACCTAGTCCAGCATTCTGTTCACACATTTTGGGTTGTCTAATTGTAGGGTTTTTGAGGTATGAGGTGATCAGAAGTGGTTTACCATTGCCACCTTCTGAGCAATACTAACTAACCAGGGTTAGCTGGAGTGTCATTGTTGTTGTCTATGACAGTTCCTCTACCAGTGTAACCTTCCACTGCTGGTGCTGCCCCAAGGATTCCTCCATCCCGATTACCATTGGAGCTGGCAACTGTCTTCTGCTGATGTAGCTGTAGATTCTTGAAGGAGGTGGATGCAGGTCAGTCATGCCTCATCTTTGACCATTCCACTTGGAGTTACTCTAGTAGGAGTTTAGCCTCTTGACAGAGTCCAGACTCCTTACGGTATTACTCTTAGCTTCACTGACATGCTGAAACTCCCTTACCATGTTAGGGTGTGTGACCAACAGGGGGATATGGTCTGTACTTGGTTAAAGAGATTTTAGTCATGCTGGCCACATGACCACGGAAACATCTTCGGACAGCGCTGGCTCTTCGGCTTTGAAACGGAGATGAGCACCGCAACCCTAGAGTCGGACTCGACTGGCTTTCGAGCAAGGGAACCTTTACCTTTATGTGTAACACGAACACATGAACCTGCCTTATACTTAATCAGACCCTTGGTCCATCAAGGTCATTGTTATATACTCAGAAGCATCTCTTCAGGGTCTCCAGCTGAGATATTTCACATTATTTGCTTACTTATCCATGGAGATGCTGAGGATTAAACCTCGGACCTTTTACATGCAAAGCAAGCGATCTGCTACCGTGCAACAAACTCCTACAACCTCAAACGATGACTTGCCCATGAGAAACACAACTTTTTCTGATTAAACATCGGGGACAGGTCCTTTTGGTTCCCCTCAGCACCTCAAACTAGGGTTGCTAGCTGAGCGCTGGCAGCCAGCAGGAGATGCTGTTGGGATGGGACTACAAAAGCGGCACGACGCCAATGCCACAACATCACTACTGGTGAGAACCCAGATGTTGACATCGCTGTGTCGGGGCAATGTCCTAGGATTCCCAGGGAATTGTGGTGTAAGCACAAAGCCAATTTTTCCACACCAAATTTGTTCCCACTGCTTCACCAATAAGCAGAGGGGCTTACAGTGGGGAAATGCTACAGTGGGAGGCCTGGGAGTTGGGGACCCTGTCTCAAGCTCAGTACTTTATCCATGGAAGCAGTTCGCACCTTGGGATGAGTAGCGAGTCCTGCATTTGAATTGGCTGTAACCCTCTCTGCCACCAAGTGCTGATTTCTCGCTGTGGTGGCAATGTTGTGCTTCAGAGGCGAGCTGGGAAGTTCGTGTTCAGAAGCGGCCTTGAGGCCAGGTCTCAGCCTTCTCATTTATATTTGCAGAACGGGGATAATAATAAACCCCGAGCTAAATTAAAGGGTATTTATAACGATTAATTGAAGTCATATGTATTTTGTACAGCCTGAAGTGCTACATAAATGTTTAGCTTATTTGTGAGGCTGTAGCTCTTTCCGTGGGAGGGGGGAACAAATGAAACGGTCTTGCTAACAGTTTGACAGCGTGGCCCAAAATGGCAGCCGTGTTCTAGGATTTCTGGCGCTGACTCTATGGTAGGCAGGCCTACGAGGTTCCTAGGAGTTACTGGTGGGCATCTTTCAGGTTACGGCTGCGTTTTTTCTTACTCTCTACCTCAGGCCAGTCTCATTCTCCCTGTTTTCTCCCTGTTTGCCCTCACAAGGTCTCTCTGAGGTGGTTTAGGCTGAGAGGGTGTGATTGACCTAAAGCTTCATGCCTCTGTGGGGACTTGAACATGGGTCCCTGAGGTCCTAGTCAGACATTCCAACCACTACACCACACTGGCTTCCCTCTATCCACTACAGCTCTCCCTGGCATGTTGGCTGTGTGGCGTCCACTGGACGGGAACTGTTTTCTCTTCTCCTCAGTATGTAGCCTGGCATATGGTCAGACTACTCCAGGTCAGGGAACCTGCTGTGTTCAGCAGCTAGTAAATTGTTACCCAGGTTACCCAGGTAAGGCAGAAACAAAAGAATTCCTGTGTCCTCCGCAATGCATTGTCATTGGCTGGAAGGAGAGGGCAAGGCCAGGAGAAGGCCTCATAATCTCAGAAACTGGAGCTTTGGCAGCTGAGCTGAGCTGAGCCCTCCCTGGGTGAGTGTCTGAGGTTAGCAGGGGCTGTCGACCTTGATCCAGGTGAGAGCCATGGGGTAACTGGAGGGTTGGGGCTTTGATCTAGCTACTTCTCTCAGCTCCAAGGTAAGGCTAGTCGCAGCGAGGGTGTCTGCTGCGGTTCTGGAGTCCGTTCTGAGCCCGTTCGTGGGGAGGGCGGGGGTATAAATACAATGAAATAAATAAATAAATAAAAATCGTCCTACTCTGTTTGGGGAGCCTTCCTGTGGCAACTTGTCAGTGCTTGGAAAAAACATATCTGTGTTTGAAGTTCTAAATTTTGTCTCTGACCTAGCTTTGTAACCCCAGATGCATGGATGCTGGTTGTGGTTAGAGATGTAAAATTTCCTGAAATTTTGAAGCTCGGAAAAAACCCCGGGTTTTTTCCGTTTCCCCCCCAGAAAAAAACGGAAATTTTCGGAAAAATTGAAAAAAATGCTACATTAGCATTTCTTTTGTCTTTTCTAGATTGAAAGTCATTCTGTTACTTTAGGAACATAAAATATGACTATGGACATTTTTACTTGGCATGAAATTATCACAACTAGCATATTAAAAATATAGTGTATCCAAACAATTATTACAAACAGAATACCCACCCACATGCAAAAACAAAACTGAAACTTTTTTATTTTCTTCTGACAATCGCACCTCCTAAAGGAAGAAATGCATCTTGTTCTTGCATTGGAGAGTTCAGTTTGTAACCTAGGACGGAAAATATTTGAACACCTTGTCTTACAATATTTTATTCATCCTGTTAAAATAAAACATTCCATAATCAATTTTTTTCCTTTCTTTTTTCAATTTTTCCAATTTTTTGGAAAAAAACAAAAAGGCTTCAGGAAAAAAATGGAAAAACCCATTCACCCCCCGAATTTCTCTGGTTTTTTTCTGGGCCTTCACATCTCTAGTTGTGGTCCCCTCAGTGGTGAAGGGAAAGGTGGTGCGCTCAGAAGATGCCTTGGTATTTCAACCTGTATGGTGGTGAGGGTGGCGCTGGGGAGCGTCAGGATGTCTATGTTCAGGCAACACACGAAACCACAGATGAGATGCGATTAATAACACCAACTTCAAAATGTGCCTTCAGATCCTGGTTTAATTATTAGAGTGGCTTGTGTCGGAATAATCACGCTGACCATAGGTATTTTAATTAAAGGGTGGTGGTTTACTTTAATGGCCTGACCTTTTAATGGTTTTGTCATAATTGGTAATAAGCGGGACTTGGTAGAATTTCTTGAGTTCATTGGTTTTTCCTGTTGGCTACCTGAGAGTGAGCTGCGGTGGCTCAAGTGGTTAAGACGCTGAACTGCAGGCTGTGGAAGGTCGGTAGTTCAGCACTTCGAGACCCGAGTTGCCGCATGACGGAGTGAGCTCCCGTCTCTAGTTCCAGCTCTTGCCAACCTAGCAGTTCGAAAGCAAGACATTGCAAGTAGATAAATAGGTACCACTTCAGTGGGAAGGTAACAGCGTTTCGTGCACCTTGGTGTTTAGTCATGCCGGCCACATGACCACGGAAATGTCTTCGGACAGCGCTGGCTCTTCGGCTTTGAAACGGAGATGAGCACCGCAACCCTAGAGTCGGATTCGACTGGCTTTCGAGCAAGGGAACCTTTACCTTTAAGTGCTTGGGGGGGGTCAACAGTGGGAGGGCTTCTAATGTCCTGGCCCCACTGGTGGACCTCCTGATGGCACTGGTATTTCTGGCCACTGTGGGATACAGAGTGTTGGACTGGATGGGCCTTTGGCCTGATCCAACATTGGCATCTCTTATGTTCTTATGTTACCTTTACTTTACCTGAGAGAACGGTTTTAGTGGGAAGCAATAAAATGCCAGCTGGTTGGCAGGGATAGGCAGACCTTTTATGTTTTCGACTTCCATGATGATTTTCCGTAAGGACTTACAGAGTGCGGCGGGCGTGCCTTGTTTTTGTTTCAGGGTACCTTTTCTTGGCAGAATGTAGATATGTAGTAAAGCGGAGCACAAGCTGTTTAAAGAATAAAATTGGTTTATTAAGAACAGAACAAGCTTTGTGTGAGAGAGAGAGAAAGAGAAGCCTGTCTATCTGGCTAGGAGAGAGTCAGTAACAAACTATTCTCAGCAGGAGCAGGAAAAACCCCCAACTGAGCCAATCTGGAGACAGGAAGGAGACTATTCGAAAATAGTAGGAAGCCCCTAATCTCACTATGCTAACTAGTTGTCCCCTCTGTCATTTTCTTTTTTTATGCTTATAGATTCAGGTGGGGTAGCCATGTTGGTATGAAGCAGCAGAACAAAGTTTTGAGTCCAGTGGCACCTTTAAGACCAACAAAGTTTTATTCAGGGCATAAGCTTTCGTGTGCAAAGCACACTTCCAAGTGTGCTTTGTACACAAAAGCTTATACAGTGGATAAAACATTGTTGGTCTTAAAGGTGCCACATTGGACTCAAAACTTTGTTCTTTATCTATGCATGGTAGACCTTGCATGTGTTGGATGCTTTCAGGATGTAACAGGAAATGGGGGGGAGTACAGTGCACCACCTTTAGACTTACGGTTGCCAAGTCCTCCCTGGTCACCAGCAGGGGATGGGGGGTTAGGATTGCCAGATGCAGGCTGGGAAACTCCTGGAAGTTTGGGGGTGGAGCCTGAGGAGGACCGGGACCTCAGTGGGGTACAATGAAGAAGAAGAAGAGATTGGATTTGTACCCCGCCCTTCACTACCCGAAGGAGTCTCAGAGCAGCTTACAATCCCTTTCCCTTCCCCTCCCCACAACATACACCCTGTGAGGTAGGTGGGGCTGAGAGAGCTCTCTTGAGAACTGCCCTTGAGAGCACAGCTCTGAAAGAACTTATGACTGACCCAAGGTCACACCAGCAGCTGCATGTAGAGGAGTTGGGAATCAAACCCGGCTCTCCCACCACACTAAACTGGCTCTCTGCCATACAGTCCACCCTCCAAAGTATCCATGTTCTCTATTGGAACTGATCTCTGTCATCTGGAGATGAGCTGTGATTCCACGGGATCCCCAGGTCCCACCTGGAGGCTGGCATCACTGATTGGAATGCCTGAGGTATGTGAATGAAGTATTATGGCAGGCTGTATGCTAGAGGTCAGTGCTTGGGTTTAGTGGTATAATCCCTGCCAGACACCTTTGTTGTACAGGATCCATAGCAGAGGTATGTCCAAAAGCTGTTCACCTTCTCAGCTCTTTGGTCATAGTCAAAAAATTTTGTTTTGTTTTTTCCTCCCTCCTGACTTTTGGGTGTTGCTGAGCATTTCCCTCCCAGTCTAAGCACTCATTTTCTGATCTTGCTGGGAAGACAAATCTACCCGGTGCTTTCAAAAGGTGTGCCTAAGAATTCTTAATCCAGATCAGGGAATGCGTGGGCTGTTGCATCTGTCTCTAATGCCCCAATTGTGAATGCCAGGTACTTCATAAAATGCAAATGTTTGCAGTCGCTTGTAACCTAGTTTTACAAATAGCTTGTTATTGGCAAGGCACGTGTTCCCGGCTTTAACTAACCCCTTATCTGAAGCACAAATGATCTCAGTACCTGGAGCCTTGGTGTGCTCTGTTGTAGGCTGCAGAATTTGCTCTCCTTCCATTCTGTCTCATGAGGGGTTCTTTGAAATTTACAAGCTTGAATAATGGTATTCTAAACGAAGTTGCTTCCAATTTGGTGTAGTGGTTAAGAGCACAGACTCTAATCTGGGAGAACCAGGTTTGATTCCCCACTCCTCAACATGCAGCTGCTGGTGTGACCTTGGGTCAGTCACAGTTCTCTCAGAGCTGTTCTCTCATGAGCAGTTCTCTCAGAGCTCTCTCAGACCCATCTGCCTCACAGGGTGTATGTTGTGGGGAGGGGAAGGGAAAGGAGAGTGTAAGCCGCTCTGAGACTCCTTTGGGTAGTGAAGGGCAGGGTACAAATCCAATCTCTTATTTTTCTCCTTCTCCTTCTTCACAAGAGCGCAGTTTAGTGACTTGATTCAAAGATTACATGAAACCATAAATAACTGTGGCTTGTGCAATAGATTGGATGCCATCAGTGGTTAATTTTACAGTCTGGTATGCCAACAAAAGTCCGTATGGTCAAAGCAAGGGTATTCCCAGTAGTAATGTATGGCTGCGAGAGTTGGACTATAATAGATGCTTTTGAATTATGGTGCTGGAGAAGTCTCTTGAGAGTCCCTTGGACTGCAAGGAGATCAGTCAATCCTCAATCCTCAAAGAAATAAACCCTGACTGTTCCCTAGAAGGCCACATACTGAAGCTGAAGCTCAAATACTTTGGCCACCAAATGAGAAGGGAGCCCTCACTGGAGAAGACCCTAATGCTGGGAAAGATTGAAGGTCAAAGAAGAAGGGGACAGCAAAGGTTGAGATGGTTGGACAGTGTCACCAATGCAATGAATATGAAATTCAGCAAACTCCGGAGCACAACGGAAGACAGGAGGGCCTGGTGTGATGTGGTCCATGGGGTCGTGAAGAGTCGGACTCGACTGTGCGACTGAACAACAACAACATGCCAGATATGGCTGCACTGCACAGAAATCTGTGAAGCACAGCAAAAGTTTAAACTTTTGGGAAGAGTGATTTTTAATTTTGCAGATAAACTGGCTTTCATGGGAGGGGAATGGCTCTGAACAGGAATTTGGATGTGTGACGCGTGTGTAGGCTCTTTAGTTTAATCCCAATATGCTTGCAGCCACTTAGCTTGCTGCTGGGTGACCTTGGGCCAGTCACACACTCTCAGCCTAACCTACCCCACAGGGGTTTTGTGAGGACAAAATGGAGGAGAGGGGAATAGTGTGAGCCGCATTGGGTTCCCATCGAGGAGAATGGTGGAGTGTAAATGGAAGTAAAGACGATTTTGAGGTGGGCTGCTCATGGCACTGCAGTAAGCCTAAGCTAGACACGAATAAGGAAATTTGGCCAGTGGGTTTGAGCTTGTATTCCATGCGGGAGAGACACTGTAGGTATTTCAGCAGAGGGCATTCCAAGTTGAACACAGTGGTGGGATTTCTTCATCTCTACTTCTGATCAATCGGCTTTGCAGGGCAAAGGAAATGAATATGTCCCATATAGTCCTTGATCTGCAATGCTAACTATAAAATGTCACACTCGGTTAGGGTCAGGACAGAAATGGCGGAAAAGAAGCTGGGTTCGCTTTTTCTTTCTTCTTTGCCGTCAAGTCGCAGCCCATGTCTGGAGCCCCCATAGAGTTCCCAATGCAAGAGATGAACAGAAGTGGTTTGCCGTTGCCTGCAGTGTTCCCTCTAAGCTGAGTTAGTGTGAGCCAGCTCACAGTTTTTTAGCCTCTCACACACTCTCAGCCTAACCTACCCCACAGGGGTTTTGTGAGGACAAAATGGAGGAGAGGGGAATAGTGTGAGCCGCATTGGGTTCCCATCGAGGAGAATGGTGGAGTGTAAATGGAAGTAAAGACGATTTTGAGGTGGGCTGCTCATGGCACTGCAGTGAGCCTAAGCTAGACACGAATAAGGAAATTTGGCCAGTGGGTTTGAGCTTGTATTCCATGCGGGAGAGACACTGTAGGTATTTCAGCAGAGAGGGCATGCCAAGTGAATACAGTGGTGGGATTTCTTCATCTCTACTTCTGATCAATCGGCTTTGCAGGGCAAAGGAAATGAATATGTCCCATATAGTCCTTGATCTGCAATGCTAAGTATAAAATGTCACACTCGGTTAGGGTTAGGACAGAAATGGCGGAAAAGAAGCTGGGTTCGCTTTTTCTTTCTTCTTTGCCGTCAAGTCGCAGCCCATGTCTGGGAGCCCCCATAGAGTTCCCAATGCAAGAGATGAACAGAAGTGGTTTGCCGTTGCCTCACTGACTCCGTGTCACATCCCTGGTATTCCTTGGAGGTCTCCCATCCAAGACCCAAGGGGAAGGGGAAGGAATTTGTAAACCGCTCTGAGACTCCTTTGGGTAGTGAAGGGGTATAAATCCAATCTCCTCCTCCTCTTCTTTCTTTTTCTTCTTCTTTCTACTACTACTACTACTACTACTACTACTACTACTACTACTACTACTACTACTACTACTACTACTACTACTACTACTACTACTACTACTACTACTACTTCTTCTACCACCACCACCACAAGGGCCAACCCTGCTTAGCTGACCAGATCAGGCTAGCCTGGGCTATCCAAATCAGGGCAAGTTCACATTACAAGTGACCCAAGTTCACCCCCCACCCCCCATCCCCACCACTGGATTTCACTGGGGAATTTCTGAGTGGAGTTTTCCCCTCTATGAACCTCCATGCTTCCTTTCGAGTAGGATCAGGAATAGCCCAGTCAAGATGGGAAGCAAGTGAGCCACATTAAGACTGAAAGCAGTCTGCATCTTCAAAGAACTATGCAAATGATGGCTTTAATGACAAGGATAATCAGCATATCTATTAGTAATGTCAACATAGTGTATATTGAAGACACAATGCCTTTTCCTGCCAACTGTGATTAGAAACACAATGTGTTTGATCCTAGCTACATAGTGTGTATGCTCTAGTTCTTGCTATGGTGGCTGACCTGGGTCAGGGCTATACCCGCACAGACCAATTAGACATTCCTACTGCCCTTGTGCCCTGACCTGGATAGCTCAGGCTTGCCCAGTCTCATCAGATCTATGAAGCTAAGCAGGGCCAGCCTTGGTTTGTACTTGGATCGTAGACCGCCAAGGAAGCCCAGGCTCGCTATGCGGAGGCAAGCAATGGCAAACTCCCTATGAATGTCTGTTGCCTTGTGTGGTAGAGCGGGCCTGCTCTGGCCTTCAGGCCCTATTCCACCCTGCCCTCCTAGGGAGTTATAAAGTATGTACTATAAAGAAAACATTTACAAGCATATTTTTAGCCCCACACCCAAGTTGAGCAAGGAATACAAAAGAACTTGGTCAAAACACAAATCCTCTGTCCCTTTCTCCATACGTGCCCTATCAGCTGTTAAAATACAGGGCAGGCTCTTAGATGTTCTATTTCTCTACAGAGGTACCATTACCTGAAAGCTTGCTCCCAGTCTCCCAGGCGAGCACCTGGTCAGTGGCTGCCCACTTACAGAGGAGAAGTCCGTGTGCACGCCTGGTCCCAGCACCCAAGGAAAAGAGACAGTCTTCCTCTTACCCGTAGATTTTATCATCTCTGGTACTCCACCCCCTTGACCCTGGTCAGCCCAGGTCAAGGAAGCTTTTCTTGTCACCTCCTTCCTCAAGCCTCTCTAGAATTTGACACCCTCAACTCTCTGTTCCCTGCCTGTGGAAGTGGGGGGAGGGGAGAGAAGAGGGAAGCTTGACCATCCCTTTTTTCTGCAGGTGGGCTGAGGTACAGGCCGAACTGACTTCCACCTCCACCTAGAAGGGAAAAAACTGTTAAAGCACAAAGTGGAGACTGTGCTGCTTGCCAGTCTCCCAGGAGAAAATGTTATTTCTTTACACCTTAAGAACCCTATGGGATCACCATAGGTTGGCTGTAGCTTGACAGCAAAAATACCCCCCAACAACCCCTATACCCAGAAAACTACCTTGTCAGGTAGAAGGGCCTAACCAGTTTGGTGTAGTGGTTAAATGCGCGGACTCTAATCTGGGAGAACCGGGTTTGATTCCCCACTCCTCCACTTGCCACCTGTCTGGATGACCTTGGGCAAGCCGTAGTTCTGGCACAGCTGTTCTTGAAAAAGAGCAGTTTCTGCCAGAGCTCTCTCAGCCTCACCCACCTCACAGGGTGTCTGTTGTGGGGAGGGGAAGGGGAAGGAGTTTGTAAACCGCTCTGAGACTCCTTTGGGTAGTGAAGGGCGGGGTATAAATCCAATCTCCTCCTCCTCCTCCTCCTCCTCCTCCTCCTTCTCCTTCTTCTTCTTCCCCCCTTGTCGTGGATACCTAACTTTCCATGTGTAGGTATCTTCTGATGTGTGGGTAGATGGGTACGTTTTTAATTACACAGGACTCCCCCTGTGCTCCTATATATATTTTCTCCCCCCTTTCCCTTGTCCAAGACACACTGTGCAGGGTTTTCCTCTTCCCTTCTTTTCCTTA
This sequence comes from Gekko japonicus, assembly GCF_001447785.1. NCBI lineage: Eukaryota > Metazoa > Chordata > Lepidosauria > Squamata > Gekkonidae > Gekko > Gekko japonicus. The sequence goes on along the minus strand of NW_015172063.1, from coordinate 120,101 downwards.
CCAACCCTGTGAGGTTGATTAGGCTGAGTGACTGGCCCAAGGGCCAGGGTTGCTAACCTTCATCTGGGGTCTGGAGATCTCCCAAAATCACCACTCATCTCCCTGTTACGGAGATCAGTTCTCCTGGGGGGAATAGCTGCTTTGGATGGTGGACTCTATGGCATTACACTCCGCCGAGTGTATACTACTGTGTTTAGGATGTATTATCAGTTTGCTGTACATATTACTCTTAGGCAAGGCTCTTTTTGTAGGGGAAAAACAGCAGGAACTCATTAACATAATAGGCCACACCCAACAGCACAAACTCATTAGCATATTAGGCTACACCCCTGATAGCACAGCTCATTAGCACATTAGGCCGCACCCCCAGAAGTGTGGTCATCCAGCCACACCCACCTTTTGCTTCTTATTCTGTTTACCTTGTTTGTTGTCAAAACCCAGCTTTTTTTGTAGCAGGGACTCCTTTGCATGTTAGGCCACACACCCCTAATGTAGCCAATCCTAATGAGTTTCTGCTGTTGGGTGTGGCCTATTATGCTAATGAGTTCCTGCTGGGCGTGGCCAACTCAGGAGGCAGCCGGAACTCCGTTCCTGTGCGTTCCTGCCCAAAAATAGGCCTACTCTTACGGTTTTCAGCCCCCAGGTCCCAGCAGGGGTTCCCCCACTTTTGGGGGCTCTGATCTTCCACCAGGCAGCTGGCTGGCGGGGGAAACCCCACACCCAAACAGGGTTGTCATCGTGCGATGTCCCTGGCGCAATGATGTCACCCAGAAGTGACGTCATCGTGTGGCAATGTTGTGTGTGACCATTCTGGTTTTGGGGCAAAGTCTATGGTTTGAAGCCAAAAAATCCTAGAGCTTTTGCCCAGAAACCAGAGGGCTGCATGTGACATCACTGACACGGGACATTGCACATGACATCCCACCGGATGGTGGCAATGCAGTGGCATCACTTTGGGATGGGGCATCCACAATCTGCCAGCTGGTCGGTGGCGGATTGAAGCCCCGAAAACTGGGAGAACCCCCGCATGGACCGGGTCTTTGGCAACCCTATGTCATGTCCTGGGAAGAATGGCACATGGTGGACTGTTGGAAGGGATTTCTGCGTTCTGTGGGAGAAGACAGTGCCATGTGGAATTGGAAGCACAGAATCTCGCCATGCCTTTCATATCTAGGCAGGAGTTTAAAATTTAACTGTGTGTGTGTGTTATAAGACAGCGGTTTATTTTTATTTGATACATTAAAACATTTATACCCTGCTTTTCCTCATGGTGCGAGGCGGTTGAATTGCATAAGTGTGATTTCCTTTAAATCTAAACTGTCACTTCCTCATTGACTGTCTTCTGTTTAATAGGTGTGGGGTTTTGTGTCCATAAAAATAGTGAGTTGAGCCTATACTTACCCACACTTAAGGGTGTTTTTCCCCAGCTACAGATACCTATTCAGCTCATATTAACGTAGTTCACGCTGAGCAAATATGGATTTATTACAGCTGTGAAAATGTTAAGCAGATCAAAAGCGCTTGTGTGCATATGCACATGCAATGCCAAACCTCAAAATAATTAAGTAAGAAATGGGGGGGGGGAGATTGTTGAGGTTATTTGGGAAATGACGGGTTACAGATATGGGAAAGTTTAAAGAGATATGTGGGGGTTTTTTAAGTATCCGAGGGTACACTTTTATTATTTTTTTTCATTATATACTACACATACATACAAACAACACCCAACTACCCCCAACAACATATAACATATAACAAGAAACTTTTATCCCTTCTTCTGCTTATTAAATTTCTAAATTCATTTTCTATTTTACTAAGCTTATCTTTTCTGCGTTCTCAAATTACTACATTTATCTATCAGTTGCATTTACATTATATCAATCATAGAATCTCTTCCAAGTTTTTTGAAAAGTCCATTCTGTGCCGGCTCTCATCTCAAGTGTCAGTTTGTCATTTTCCGCCGTTTCAAATGGTTTGTTCACGTACTCTTGTTTCGTTGGTATTTCCATTATTTTCCAATATTTGGCATATACTATCCTTGCAGCTGTCGACATATGAACGATCAAATACCTATCTGCTTTACCCAGGGGTCGTTTCGTAGAAAAAGAGCTGGGGAACTCATTAGCATAACTCATTAGCATATGCCACACCCCCTGACATCATAAGGCCCAGCAGTGGACCTGCAAGGCCAGCGGGAGTGTGAGGAAGCCCCACGAAGGCCCTCCCTGGCCCCAGGCAGGCAGGGGTGGGGAGAGGCAGGGGGGAAGCAACTTACCCTCCCTCTTCTCCTGCCTCCTCCTGGCTGAATGAGGGCCGGAAGCGGGGCGGCCAGAAGCAGGGGGCGGGGCTTCGTCGTGTGCCCCCCCGCACCTCAACCGGGGGAACTGCGATCCCCCGCGATCCCCCCCCGAATGGACCTCTGGCTTTACAAAAGTCTTTCGGAAAGCATTTGTTCAAGATGCATACAAGATGAGAGCCACTGCAGTGTAGATAGATTTGCTAATCTCCAGCTGGGGCCTGGAGTTCCCCTGGAATTACAACTAATCTCCAGACTACAGAGATCAGTTCCCCAGGAGAAAATGGCGGCTTTGGAGGGTGGAGTCTATATAATTCTTCTCCACCGAGATCATTCCTGTTTTCGAACCCGCCTTCTCCGGTCTCCACCCCCCAAAATCTCCAGGCATTTCTGAACCCAGAGTTGGGAACCCAAATTTAGACCAGTACCACTGAGTTCTCAAACTGGTCTGTTTTGGGTATCCCAGGGGATCCGTGAGTCATTTAAGATCAAGGGGCAAGCCTGTCTTGTGCCTCTCTGGCTAAGGAGAAAATCGAGTCCTCCTGAGGTTGAATCATGTTAGAAAAGCCACATGGCACTCTGTGCTGTGGACTTGGTTTGCAGGCGTGTGGGAGCCTGATTCATGTTTTCCCCAGAGTCATCCCTCAACTCACATCATCTTTTCCACCTGAAATGGCCACGGGGTACCATTTTTTTGTTCGGTTGGGGAAAATGTTTGTGTTACTAACGACTACATGTAAGTCTCCCCAGTCACGAAGAGTTGGACTCGACTGTGCAACTTGAACAACAACAAGTGTCCCCAGTAAGGCAAATAATTGCTCCTTGGGTCAGGGACCATTTCAGGGACACACAGCAGTAGTAGGTAAAGGGCCTTAATCCCCTTCCAGTTGAGAGCCAGTTTGGTGTAGTGGTTAAGTGCGCGGACTCTAATCTGGGAGAACCGGGTTTGATTCCCCACTCCTCCACTTGCACCTGCTGATGTGACCTTGGGTCAGTCACAAGCTCTGGCACAGCTGTCCTTGAAAAAGAGCAGTTTGTGTCAGAGTTCTCTCAGCCCCACCCCCCTCACAGGGTGTCTGTTGTGGGGAGGGGAAGGGAAAGGAGTTTGTAAGCCGCTCTGAGACTCCAAGTGAAGGGCGGGGTATAAATCCAATCTCTTCTTCTTCTTCTTCTCTTCTTCCCCCCCATGGTCGCAATGTGAATCCCCCCCCCCATGTGTGAAAATTGAGTTCCCAGCACAGAACATCACAGGTTCACCACACGGTCATTATAATGTGTCATTCAGCCCTAAGGGCAGGGATTCTCCACAGCAGGGGAAGGGGATGGATGGAATCTGCTCCCCCAACCCTTTCGAAGGGCAAGAGCTCCACAAAACCACCACAAACGCTAGTCGGCTAGCTTCAAGATCCCCCTCGGAGCACTAGCTAGAAAGCAGGCTGATTTGTTGCTGGGATCCAGTCGTTCAGCCCCAGGCACTCTTACTGGTTGAGCGACACCAAAGAGGTACAGCCCTGATACAGTCATCCTCGCTATTTCCGGTATAAAGCCAAAGGGCTTGCCTTCTGTTTTCCCCAAAGCGAAGGATTTCAGCAGAGGAGAGACAGAGAGCACTTTGCATCCATCCACAATAACAGCCAACGTCGATTTTCAGCTAGGTACTGGAAGTTCAGGTTTTGTATGATGCCGTTTGTCTTCTGTTTTCTGCTCCTCTTCATCTGGCCACTGTCTAAAAGCCAGCCAACCAATAAGGTAGTTTCTTCTTATCTTTGGCCCAGATCTCTTCAGATTAAGAGATTAGGTTGCTTAGAACTTTGGTTGGGACATTTGAGGTGTGGCTTTGTAGACCATGAGCAGACGGCAAAAAATTCTTTGTCTTATTCTTGCTTCTAAGGTGTAGTTGATAAGGGTCTCGCAGATTGTTTGAGGATGTGAGAAACGGAGGCCTCCGTGAGGCATGTGACATTTGCTGCAAATGTTTTGAAAAGGGGTCATGTGTTGTGTGAAGAGGAGGAGGAGGGAGGAGGCTTGGGAAACCGTGGAAGCTTTTTAGTCAGGATGAAAACTCCTTGGGTTAATGTTTGAGACTCACTAATGTAGCAGGTAGAACGCTGGCTTGAACTTGGGTGATCCTGGATCAGATTCCCACTGTGCTGTGAAACTCAGTGAATGACTATGGGTTATGGTTGCCAGGTCCCGCTGGGCACTGATGGGGGTTCGGGTGCTAGATCCAGGCTGGGGGGACTCCTGGAGATTTGGGGATGAAGAATGGGGAGGACAGGGACCTCAGTGGGCCAAAGTGATACAGAGCCCACTGGGGTTGTCGGTCCCCAGATCCTGATGGGGGTTCCCCCGATTTTCAGGCCTTCAGCCTACTGCCAGGTGGGGGAACCCCACCCCCAAACAGCCACGTTCTGGTGCAACATCCCCAACACTATGACGTCACATGAAAGTTACTAGCACTAATAATTAGATCATTTTAATGTTTATAATCAACCCTGACTGTTCCCTGGAAGGCCAGATAATGAAACTGAAGCTCAAATAACTTTGGCCACCAAATGAGAAGGGAGCACTCACTGGAGAAGACCCTGGTGCTTGGAAAGATTGAAGGTCAAAGAAGATGGGGACGGCAAAGGATGAGATGGTTAGACAGTGTCATCGATGCAACGAACATGAAGTTGAGCCAACTTCAGAGGACGGCGGAAGACAGGAGGGCCTGGCGGGAGCTGGTCCATGGGGTCGCGAAGAGTCGGACTCGACTGTGCGACTGAACAACAACAAATGTTTATAATGCTTAAAATCTTCTAACTTTTGTAAATGGCTTTATGGTACTGGGTACCAACTTATGTAAGCCGCCCTGAGCCTGCTCGCGGGAAGGACAGGGTATAAATTGAAGTAATAAATAAATAAAATCACATTGGGGATGTCGCGCAGGACACTCTGGTTTGAGGGCAAAACTAGGGTAAATTTGGCCTAAAACCATACTAGCGTTGCCAAATGTGCCTGGGGGGAACCCAGCCCCCGAAGCTGCGTCACCAGAGGTGACGCAGCCACGGTGCTGACGTTGGGGGCGTGGCTGAGCTCGTCGGGGGGGGGGACCATATGTTTCCCCCCCCGATGAGCTCGGCCCCCCCCACGCCCCCAACGTCAGCAACGTCTGACGTCACGCGCACGCCCAGCCTTCTCCCGGACGGGACGGAGCCTCCCCCGCCGGTGAGTTTAAAAGATTTGGCAACCCTAGGCCATACAGTTTTGCCCTCAAACCAGAGCATCCCATGTAACTTTGCTGAAGCTATGACATCACTTCTGGGTGATGTTCTTGTGTTGGAGAACGTCCCCCCAATCCCCCCGATGGCACGGTGAGGGGACCTGGCAACTCTAGAGTCCATCCTCCAAAGCATCCATTTTCTTCAGGGGAACTGATTTCTCTAGTCTGGAGGAGATGTCCTATAATTCCAGGGAATGCCCAGGCCCCACCTGGAGGCTGGCATCCCTAAGGGCCAGTCACCTTCGCTTCCCTCACAGCATTATTGTTGGGACAAAATGGGTGCAGGAGAGCCTATGAGCCTTTAGTGTTAGGGCTGGGTAAAAATGGATGGATCGCTTATAAGGTAAAGCTTCCTAACAACAAAGAGAGAGGTTTCGGTGGCAGCCGAAATTATGTATGCAAGGTGTGAGAAGCTTGCTGCTGTTTTAGAGAAAGAAACATTGATTGCAAAAACGCAGTCGTCGTGATGAGCCCAGGAAAGGGACGGGACCTATGATTTGACAGCGATGGTGGATTATGAGTTGAAGATTGCAATTAAGTGGAACAACAAATCCGGTGGTGCTTCTCACTGCGTGTTTACTGTTGTGACATGTTTGTATGAGCCGTGAGTTAGAAAACTAACATTTAAAGAGAAAAGGCCAGGGAAAAGCAAGGTTTCCAGATCTCAGCCTGGAGGTTGCTGGTCTACTAGTTAAACATCTCGAGGCAGCTAGAGGGGATGCACCTGTGCCACCGTAGTCCCCCCACCTGTACCTTTGCTTATATTTCTTCCCCACTTCCCATGGGATAAAACTGGAGACAGGCTGGCTGAGTCCGTCAGGCAGGAGAGGAGAATGAGCCCCAAGGCAGGAGGTGGAATGGCCGCGTCCCCTCCTGTTGGGCCCAGCTACGTGAAACGTTTTTCACAGGTCTTCTGTGGGTCCTACCCAGAGGGTTGCCAGTCTCCAGGTGGTGGCTGGAGATCTCCTGGAATCAATGTTGGTCTTCAGGTTACAGAGATCAGTTCCCCTGGAGAAAATGGCTGCTTTGGAGGGTGGACTCTATGGCATTATATTCCACCGTTGGCATTATATTCCCCAGGCTCCTCCTCCAAAGCCTTCAGGGATTTCCCAAACTTTGGAGGGCGACTTTGCCGGCCAACCAGCTGTGTGCTAGGAGTACTGGGTTGAAATTTAATCCCCCAGATGTGCAGGGGCTTGCCTTGGATCAGAACTATGGGGGGAAATCCTACCATGCTATCTGCCCAACTTAGAGAACTGCTGTTTGCCCCGTTGTATAAAAATAAGTTCCCCCAGTGGGGTGAGTTGTAGTTTCCTGGGGCTGTTACAAGTTGAGAAAACAGTGGGGGGGGGGGCTCAGTGCCCTTCAAAGGGCCCCCAGTTTACACTAGTCCCATAGGGTTGCCAGCCTCCAGGTGGGACCTGGGGATCCTTTGGAATTGCAGCTCATCTCAAGACTTCAGAGATCAGTTCCCCTGGAAAAAATGAATTCTTTGGAGGGTGGGCTCCAGGGGATTGTACCCCACCGAGGTCCCTTCTCTCCCCAGCCTCCATCCCCAAATCTCCAGGAATTTCCCAACCTGGATCTGGCAACCCTACCCCACCATCCCCTGCCAGTGGCCAGCAGTGACCTCGCAACCCTAGATATGCCTGGGAAGTAAGTTCCAGCATGGAACTCCCAGTGAACCTCTGGTCTTACAGGACTGTATTATATTGTGTAGGTAGGCCCTCAGAACTGTCAAAGTTATGGGCAGAGTCTCTGGGTTTGACATCATCTGTCTTTGACAGAGGGCGTGCAGATTGTAGAGTGCAGGGAGGAAGAGTGGGAAAGGGCGTAGACAGGGAGAGGAGACCAAACTGGGAGGTAACGTTAATCCTTTTCTCTTTCCCAGCTGGTGGAAGGATCATGCGGCAGCGCCGAGGCTACATCGGAGTGCTGGCTCCGTTCTGTGTCCTGGTCGTCTTCCTCTTGCTCACGCTGACCGCCTCCTACAAGCCTGTCATCGTGGTCCACGGCCTCTTCGACAGCCCTTCCGACTTTGGAATCCTGTTGGACTATATCAATGAGGTAGGAGATCTGGCGTGGGTGTGGGTGTGGGAGGCGGTGCGGAGCGCCGTGGTGGATTAACACACATAGCAGCCAGAAGGGTTAGCGGAGTGGAAATAACTTCATTAGGGTTAGCGGAGTGGAAATAACCACATTAGGGCTGCTTTCTTCCGGAGTGCCTCTCCCAGCAAATGAATATAATTCAGATTAACATCAGAAGTGTCTGAAGGCAACTGCAGTGTGAACAGCTCTGGGCAAACCCTCCTTCCCATCTCCCTGTACTTCAGATTAGATTCTGTGAAGGGGATGTCTTGTCCCAGTGCATGCAGCTCATCCATTTTTGCTTTTGTTAAATCTTCATTCCATAGGTAGAAAAACAGGATGGGGTCAGATTCCTCGGCGGGAACTTGTGTCGTGCTCGTCAAGTCGTTTGCGCCAGTCACCTTCCACTTAGGGGCGGAGCTTCAGAGGGCACAAACAACTGCCTGGGAAATAGATGTGCGACTCACACTCTTGCACACTTACCTTCTTGCACAGGGTACCTGTTTACCGTCTGGTTCTCTCTCATTTTTATACCACCCTTCCTCTAAGGAGCTTGGGGCAAGGTAGATTGGTTCTCGTCTTCGTTTAATCCTTGCAACAGCCCTGGGAGGCAAGTAGCTCTCTCACCCAGCCTAAATCACCAAGGCTGATTCTGCACCCACCTGTGTCCTGACAGTTTTTGCACAGCCACGTCAGGAGGTTAATCTCCCTCTGCACTGCATGCCGCTTTCACTTCCTTTGTTCATTGGGTTTTATGGTACCTTCTGCATAGATTTATGGCCGCTCAGGGGTGATTTTGCAGTCAGTACGGCAAAGGGAACAATAAGCAGACAACTTGACATGGCTTCATTGATCTCTGTCTGTTCCCCCGCCCATATTTCCCCCTCTGTATTTATCACCTCACCATGACTTACTTGGCTCAGGTGGCTAATGACTGCTGAGGCAAGTACTGACACGGGAAAATCTGCATACCAGATTGAATGAAAACAGTTATTCCGAGGCAAGGGGGGAACCAGGTCAAGTGCTGAGAAAATGTGGCGCGAATGCCAGATGCAGGAGGGGCCCAGATGAGCTTCGTGGCTGACTGGAAATTTGAACCCGGGTTTCCCCAATCTGGCAGTCTAGTCCCTGCATCATACCAGGTCTCTGTTCTGGATCATTGCAAAGGTGTGTGTTAAGTGCTGTCACAGTTGCGTCTGATTTATGGGCACCCTATGAATTAATAATCTCCCAAATGTCCTATTGTTAACAGCCTCGCTCAGGTCTTACAAATTGAGGGCTGTCAGGCTTCCTTTATGGAGTCAATCCATCTGTGTTGGGTCTTCCTCTTTTCCTAATGCCTTCAGCTGCCAGCTATGCTGCCATGGGGGTTGGGGAGTTCATTCTGTGTCTGGTTAATTGCTGTTGCATTCCTATCCCTGCTGTTCTGCCTGTGCTCTACAGATGTGCAGGAGGAGGTTGTGTTGTCTGGAAGTCTCCTATGTACCGTGAGAGAATCCTGTTTCCCAGCTTTAGCCACCTAACGGTTTTCTAACTTGTCTCCCGCGCGCGGGAGGGTATCTAATTGGCCCATGCCATGGGGGGGGGGTGCATACGAATACCCTATATCCTATTAGGCTCTATGGGTTGCCGCCATTCTTAACAGTGACTGTGTTAGTGCATCTATAGCTTTGCAATAAAAGTATAACTGTTCCTGAATATGTGTTTACTTCGTTGTTAGCTGTGGGTTCTGACATCAACTTTCCCAACATTATTGTCTTTTCTAGTGACTCTTGTCTTCTCATAATGGGACCAAAGTACAACAGCTTCAGTTTAGTCATTTTTGCTTATAGGGAAAGTTCAGGCTTGATTTGATGGAGAACCCTCTTATTTCTCTTTTTTGCAATCCATGCTATCCCTAAAACTCTCCTCCAACACCACCTTTCAAATTAAGGAGCTTTCTTCCTTTCAACTTTTTTCACTGTCCAGCTTTCATACTCGTACGTTGTAATGGGAAATACTACGGTTTGAATTGAAGGTAAAGGTAAAGGTTTCCCTTGCTCGAAAACCAGTCGAATCTGACTCTAGGGGGCGGTGCTCATCTCCGTTTCCAGGCCAAAGAGCCAGCACTGTCCGAAGACGTTTCTGCGCTCGTGTGGCCAGCATGACTAAACGTCGAGATGCACGGAACGCTGTTACCTTCCCACTGAAGCGGTACCTATTTATCTACTTGCAGTTTCTTGCTTTCGAACTGCTAGGTTGGCAGGAGCTAGGGCCAGAGACAGGAGCTCACTCCATCATGCGGCACACTCGGGTCTCGAACTGCTGAGCTCCTTCATGGGTGCTCTTCCCAGCCTCAGTCCTTTGGTTGATGACGGAGCCAAGGAATGGAAAATCTTGAACAGTTTCGATTTCTTCATTGTCAGCCTTAAAGTTGTGTTAATTCCCCAGTATTAATTACTTTTGTCTTCTCGATCAGGGGCATAGCCAGAAAATGGTTTTTTTTGGGGGGGGGGGGCCTTTGGGAAATCCA